>NC_090196.1:31029557-31207057 GCF_024679245.1 Pseudorasbora parva | reverse complement strand
AATGACACGCGCTTGAGACTGCACTCGTGCGTCAGCTGGAGCAACCTGAAATATGAGCCTTTTTTTACGCAATTTGAGCATCACAGAAAACATGTATGTGACAGTTCACCTGAGGTCCTGAAATATATTCTTGAGTACATTACCTCGCGCAACGTTAACAGACCCGGGACCCGAAGTAATAGATTGGGACCCGACCCGGACCCGGCTGACCATTTAAAATATAGACCCGAACCCGTACAGGTCCCGGGTCGGGTCTCGGGTGCCCCGTGAAGACCTCTACTTCTCAGTCTCCATCAGGGCATCAAGCCGATGGCCCATACCAAGGTTCGTAATGATATGCTAGTTCGTTCATTAAATACATAATTTTACTTCAAAATGGCCGACGCCAAAAATGGGCAAAGAGTTCAGAAGTTATAAGCAAAAATAGCAATTTCTCGTATCTCCCGACCAGTAGGTGGCGCTGCACCGAAACGCAGCATGTAGCCTCAGGTCATGCTTGTGAGGGTCTGTACAAAGTTTGGTCAGAAAAAGCATTGCAGCGATACAGCCGTAGTTTTCGCAAGCACTACGAAAAATTTGTTCACGCGTTATTCGAAAACAGTTTTATATATCAACTATTCCGTAACTTTTTGTTGGCTTTGTCTAAAGATGATCTGGTGAAATGTTCATGCAAATTGCAAAGCCCGTCTAGGAGATTGAAAATGCAAAATGGTGGAAAGGTTTCCATGACAGAAAACAGTAGCCGATATATTGTACATCCCTAATTTAAGTCTAAATAAAGGGTGAAGATGTCAATTTCCCTATGCTGGACATCATTATTGGCCACTACTGTACTTTACAGGATTCTTTGATGAACAGAAAGATCAAAAGAACCGCATTTATGTGAAATATAATCTTTTGTAACATAAACTGTCACTTTTGATTAATTTAGTGAGTAAAAGTACTGAATAAAAGTTTGTTTCTTGAACCCAACCCTTCTGATTGGTTGAGTGTGCTAATTATCATTTCAAAATGGCTAAAAGTTGCCTTTCCTCTGTCTGTCGTGTTATTAGGTCGTTATGGACAGCTGGGACATTGCACTGAAAACAGCACAGATGAGCCGACGCTGGTGGATCACTTCCCTACTCACAGAATGTGTGTCCAGGATGTCGTCTGTGGGTTATGGAACACATTTGTGTTCGCTGTGCCAAAAGAACAACCTCCGTCCTGACAGAAACCGACCCATTTCAGAGAGTCACAAGAATAACAGGATGTCAAAGTTGAAGTATTAAGAGTTTATTAAATTAGTTACAAATATATGTTCTAAAATACAGGATAGAAAGTAGATTTCTTTAGACAGTGAGTAAAAAATGGTTTCCAAACATATAAACAGTAGAAATGTTAAACAAGAGAATACATTCACATGCTACATTATTGACAGATTTAAGGCACAGGTGAAAAATCTGGACTGGGGAGCAGCTTCCACTCGGTGTAAACTTCACAACACGATCTTGAATGAACTGCAAAAGAACAGTGAGGATCAGGAGAAATGCTGGCTTTTGAGTTCAGAGGTCAGAAACTCAGAATTATCATGTCCTTTTTTGAGGGGCAATTTCATATTTCTTTCTATTTTGCTTCTCTACAAAAACAGAATGCTTTTTTCACACTAACACAAAATGCAATCGATGTAAATTAGGTGTGTAGACAAAGAAAATGTAATTCGTGTGAGCCAAATAAAATGTTAGAAAGAAATGTTTAAAATGTTTTATTATAAAATAAATCAATAAAGAAATGTAATAAAAAGGGCAAAAGCACATAACAAAATAGAACTAAAAATAAAGCTAGTAGTATAGATTTGATACTAAAATAAAAGTACATAACTCAGATAAATGAGTATTTCAAGCTCATACTGTTCACTAAATAATACAAACTTAACTGGGCTGTGTTTCCCAAAATCATAGTAGACTATTGTAATGCGCTATTGGCTGGACTTCCATCTTGTGTAATCAAACTGCTGCAAATGATCCAGAACGCTGTGGCACGTCTTGTATTCAATGAGCCCAAAATGGCTCATGTCACACCTCTATTCATCTCTCTGCATTGGCTGCCTCTCGCTGCCCGGATCAAATTCAAAGCCCTGACTCTTGCTTATGGATCTTCCACAAGCTCAGCACACGCACACTTCGACTCACTCCTACGAGTCTACACACCCACCAGAAGCCTTCGCTCAGCTAATGAGAGGAGGCTTGTGGTACCATCACAGAGAGGCATGAAATCCCTCTCTAGAACTTTTTCTTTCATTGTTCCTGGTTGGTGGAACGATCTTCCGTCCACCATACGCACAACAGAATCACTCGCTTCATTCAAAAGACAGGTATAAACTCATCTCTTTCATGAGCACTTAATCTTATCGTAAAAAATAAATTAAAAAAATCTCTTCCTCCCCTATTTCTCTTTTCTTCTTCCCTTTTCTGTTTTTTGCTACTCTGAGTAGTGTACAAATCTTGGTATTTAGGGCACTTTTTGCGTTTCTTTGCCTCTTCTTGACGGATCGCTTCCTGTACTCCTGAGTTGTAAGTCCCTTTGGATAAAAGCGTCTGCTAAATGCATAAATGTAAATGTAAATAGTAAGCCGACCATGATTTGCAACAATAATGTACAAAAAAAGTGTACACAGCATTGTCAAATTGATCCTGTTCACACGGATCCACAAAAATGACAAAAAATTCTGTATTCTGCTGCCAGGCCAGTGGACCGCGATGTCACTTTATAAAGAAACACTAGGCGACTATACAGGGCTTGACATTCATTTTTTTGCTCACCAGCCGCTGTGGCTAGTGGTTTTCCAGATTTACTAGCCACACAATTTTGACACTGATACCATGGGGAAAACTGCCATATAGATACTTTTAATATGATATCATAATCTGGCAGCAGTTACACATGCGTTTTCATTCTCAACTGTTTACGTTCACTTAAACATAACCAACTGTGTGTAAGTGAAGAAAGAAAGAAAGAAAGAAAGAAAGAAAGCAAGAAAGAAAGAAAGAAAGAAAGAAAGAAAGAAAGAAAGAAAGAAAGAGATGCTGGTGTTGTGTCTATTCTGAGGAAAATGAGTATTAGAATCATCAGATATTTCAGATACGCAACAAAAAAATCTAGTTTTTTGACAACACTACATTGCACTTAGTTTATTTTTTTGAAAATTTAAGTGAAATTTTTTTACATTAAAAAAGTATATATTATATATAAAACTCAACCCGCCAAAGTGGCTAGTAGGGCTGTCAAAATTGCTCAAAAATGATGTTCGAATATTCTCTCTAAAACAAACACGAATATTCGAACTATTCGAACATCTGGGCGCGCATTTCGTCAATAACAGGACAAATTAATACAAAGAGACATAACTACTTGTATAGGTAGTCTATTTAAGTTTATAAATATTTGACAACGTATTACTTACACAAAAACAAGTAGATTGTTATTATAAATTATATAATTATTATATATAAATGAACTAATGGCCAAGACCGCAGAGTGCACACCTCTCTCTCTCTCTCTCTCTCTCTCTCTCTCTCTCTCTCTCTCTCTCTCTCTCTCTCTCTCTCTCTCTCTCTCTCTCTCGACCTCACTGCGGATAACGGTTTAAATGAACAAACTTTGAGTGCTGATCAAGAGTTTTGTGCAAGCAATTTAAGGTCGCGAGACTCGCTACTCTTGTCCCAAATATAGCAGGCTTCATTCAGTGATTGAAACAAATATTATTGATATTAATTGAAGTTTTACAGCATACTGAGCGGGCCGAGTGAGCTGTGCTGTGGTAACGTTAAACATGGAGCTTTTCCTTGACACAGTACATTTTTATTTGAATATTAATTTTCACCTTGTAAATTCATTTTTTTTAAACTATTTGAATATATTCGAATTTAGAATATTGGTTGGCAGCCCTGTGCGTTACACACCACTGCTGAAATACACGCATATTTGGTGGGTGTAAATGTCAAGCCCTGCACCAATAGACTTAATACACGTAATACGCATGTGCATGTCACCATTTTTAGAAATGCCTGTGTTTTGTAGTTTACACAGAGACGATAACGGTATCGTTTTCAAAAACTTGCACTTTGAAACACGTTTTCAAAAGTATGCATTTACAGGCCCAATCATGTAAATGAACGGCCAAGATGCATACGAAATCTGTTTTTAGGTGAAGACGATGTTGCGTAAACGGCCCACCAAGTACATTATAGAAGCATTGCCACCAATGATCTCACAGAGCTGTTGGGAAACGCTGCTCTGTACAGTCAACATTAACAGTTAAAACTTAAACAGACTGAAGGCTGCAAAATGCATTAACTCTCCAATTTATAGACAATTTGTCTCTCACCTGACAAAATCTGGAGACCTGGAGATGACATGCTGAAATTCGGAGAGGTTCACTGTTCCGTCTTTATCGATGTCCGACTCCTCCAGGATCTGCACAATTACATTTTATTCACATTAGTAAAGTTCCTCTGACAGACGTCTCTCGTTTGTCATGTGACGTTTATCGACCGGACTCACATTGCTTATGAGCTGCCTCATCTCCTCTGCAGTGAGACGGGTGTCGTCCGTCTCGCCCGTCAGGCAGTTCACCAGCTTCTCCAGATCTTTAGCATCAAGAGTCCCGTCATCGTCAAAGTCTGCAGCGTAACATAATAATGTTCAAGAATTGTTATGTTTAATGGTGTTTCCTAAACTGTGAAAACTCAATTTAAGGGCGTGTTCACACACTTGTAGTTCGTTCTCGGTTTGTTTGGTCTGGACCCAAAAAAAAAAAGCATTTAGTTCTTGCTTAGCGTTGACTTTGGCATTTTAACACCGAACCTTAAGTCATAGGGAAATGATCACAACCTGACTGGTTGGCTTTCATGACATTTAATTTACGTCTGAACTTACTGAACATCCAAAGCAATGCTGTGTGCGGATAAATGTGCTTGTTGTGCGTATCTAGCTATGGTATTTAGACCAGCTGAGGATTAGTTGAAGAGCTTATAAAGTGTGTAAAGGAGTCCAAACAGTGGCAGGAATCCCTCCGTCACACACACACAAACCAAGATCTGCTGCAAGGAGACTGTGATGGACAACATTGTGACTATGACAAGAAAAAACAGACATGCTTGAGCTTTCTGTTCTTTTTAGGTTCGCATCTTGTGACATCATGTCCTGTTTCTGGTTCGTTTAAGTGTCTTTGGTCCACTTTGCGTTCATATTTCAGTCGAACCGCAATAGAGTTTGTTTGGAAGCGTTTACACTTCAAATAAACAGAGCAATCTCACCAGGGGTTGTTTTAATCAAACCAAACGTGCCAAGTGTGAACACACCCTAAATGTCCATCTTTAGAGCGTTCCATCTATTACCAAAGATCCGGAAGGCGTAATGGGACTTGATTTCCAGGGTTGCCGAATCGCTGAAGGCACTCAAGAGGTCCAGGAAATCCTCAAAGCTTAAGCTGCCATCCCTCAAATCAGAGGTCGAGAAGACGTGACATATCCTTTTCCGGAAGGGGTTAGACTGTGAAGGATCGAAGGAGAATTTATATACAGTTGAATTGCAAAACCCTTAAAGAAATTATATGTTGCTTGAAGAAAATGAGCTTTATTTTAAGACTCATCATGGTTTCCGCTTTGTGACCAGAGTACAGACTTTATTGATTACCTTCAGTTCAGGAAGCGTAAGGATCTTCTCCACGGACACCCTAGAGCTGTACGGCCCATTTTCTTTGCCCTGGAGTTCAGAGAATCTTTTGTGTGCCCTAAACAAACACACTGATGATGAGACCTCAAACGTATCAAGTGACAATAATGACAAAAGTATCATTTCATTGAATGGCATTATCAATATAATGGCATTCAAACACTTTTAAGTGTTAGTAAAGCATCAAAATAAACTTCTGAGCCACCTTCAATTACTGTACTGTATGTTTATGTAGTTTAGCTATAGCAACAACAAGTAACACTTTACAAGGAATGCCACGGCAAAATGTACCATAGTAGAGAAAATGTACATTTAAAAAATACAAATTAATATAAAAATCAGGGTAATACTTTAAAGTTGACAGTTACACATCACTACATGTACTTACTATAGGCCTAGTAATAACAGTAAATTATGCATAATTAAAAGTAACTAAACCAAACCCTAACCATAACTCTACAGTAAGTACATGTAGTTAATTAATATTACTTTTCTTACTTGAGTACAATGTAACACTACGTCACTTTAAAATAAAGGGTTAGGGTTACACTTATATTTATATTTAAGTACTGAGTAATATTAAGCAACTTCATTACTTACTATAGAATTATGGTTTGTTTTAGGTTTAGTTACTTGTAATTACACATAATGTATTGTTATTACTATGGTAATTACATGTAACAATGACACTGTAAAATAAAGTGTAACCAAAATCAGTTTTGGTTTTCAGTGACTGACATGAAGTTAAAATATTAATACTAGATGAAAAACTAGATGAAAAAATCATCTTGGCAGATCATTGAATTAAAATAAAGTTGAAGTACTCAATGACTAAAATACTGATAAAAAATGTATCAAATATAAATATAAAAAAATAATAAAAATGACAAAGTGAAAAATAAAGGCTAATTCAAACTAATAATACAGTAATAGTATATAACTCACTAAACATTACAAACTATATTCTACAGTAAATATTCACAAATAAAACTTGAAATAAAAACGAGTTTGTGAGTGGGTACATTATGACTTTACTTACAGTAAGATTTCTTGCTTTGTGAGAAATGTAAGCTCCTGTGTAACACAAAAATGAAAAATGATAAACAAATAAAATCAACTTAATACTAATATTTATATATATATATCACCAAATAATATATTCGTCTGTCTCACCTGATATTCTGATAGAAGATCTTTCGGCAACTTACTCGCGGTTCCCCCCATTACTTTTTAACTCTAAACTAGAAAAAGGTCGATTAATGTAACTGTTGTTTCATAAAAACTAAGGCAAGTGGTCGAAGTTTTGCTGTTTTTAGCCAACAGGCTGAACAAACTTTGGTCGGAGGCACTGCGCTTCCGCTTCCTGGATGACACGTCAGTTACTATGGGAACAATTTAAGGTGCGAAGTCCACAGTGGATTTTTCTCTTATCGCCTTTTAGATTTGTTACAAGCAAATAATATGTGTTTGAAATAAATAACAATAACTTCTGCATATTCAATAACACAATACAAAAACTGAAGTGACGAGTATATAATTTTCAGTGATTAGGGATTTGAACTTGTTTATTTACATTAGTATATTTTAACGTTACAGCAGTGTTGTTACAAGTAGCGGATAACACTGATGATCAACGTGTTTTTAATAAAGAATAATTTCCTGGAGCATCTTATCACACATTGATCTAATGTATATTAGGCCTATGTCATTCTGACCGAAGACATTCAATTATTCATATAATATCATGTTGCTCTGACTTGGATCTGCAATTTTCCAATCATTTCAGAAGGTGGCATCATATCACAAATAATCCATTGTTAGGATGTATTTATTTATTCATGAAATAAATTAACATTTTATAGCTATGACTCTTCTTCATTTATCGCAGAAGTGTGAGATCTTGTAGCTATTAAACAAAAATATAAATAAGTAATAATATTATTAATAAAAAAATGAATACATTTTATTTATATATATATATATATATATATATATATATATTTTTTTTTTTTTTTTTTAAATATTAATATTTGTTTTTCGTGTTTGCCATATGCTGTCAAAACATGTAATAATACATAATACATATAATAGAGAATCAAAGAAGTCCGTATATAGTTTTTAATCTTACTGTATGCCTTTTATTTCGTATATCGTCAGGATGGGTTCAGCGCGTTGGCTCTTTTTTCGAGTAAAAAGGTCCATCCAGCTATCCTCACCTCGCCCCCTTCATGACGTAGGCTTCATCCACAATTCCTCGCGCGGTCACATCATGGCGGACGAGCAGACGCAAGAGCCACAGTCCGCAGCTGCAAAAATGCAGATTTTACCGAACGGAGACTCTCACCTTCCCAAAGAGGACGCCGATCCCGTTGACGACACCGGGAAGAAGAAGAAAAAGAAGAAGAAGAAGGGAAAAGCGGCAGCCGTAGGTAATAAAGACGGAGGAAAGTGTCGCGTGGCCCTGCCGTTCTCTGCCCAGTCTGATAAACCTATTAGTGCTCGCTATTCTAACATCTAATTCAGGGGACTTTCTTTTACTAGGCACTAAACGTGTTTTAACCAACCCTAGTGTTCATTTTATTCACTGGCGTGTTAAGTTAAAGGTTGGTTTGAGTGTAAAATACCTGGAGTTGTGTAATGTTGTTATGAGGCTCCACGTGCGTTATGTCTGTCAAATGAATGTTGCATTATTTACAATATCCACATCAAATCCCCTGCATAGGAAACCATGAAGGTGAAGGGGATTCTGTCATCACCAAAGTGGCCAAACAAATGGAGCAACAAACTTTAGAAGACCCAGAGAAAGAGGACGAGCCGGAGGATGGTTTGTCTAAAGTTTATTACTAAAGACACATTGCAAGGCCATGTGCATGTGACAAACAGGGTTTGACATTAACCTTTTTCACTCACTAGCTATTACATAAAGACACCAGCCATTCAGAAATTCTACTAGCCAAAAAGAAAGGGGGGGGAATTTAACTTTTCAATAAGGTTTAATTAATAATGAACTGCACTTTTACAACATTTACTAATCTTTATTTATGTTAATATCAACTTTAGCTAATGCATTATTAAAATCCAAATTTGTATTTGTTAACATAAGTTAATGCACTGTTGAGTAACACGAAGAAACGATGAACAGCAAAATTATTATTTTTTATTTAGTGGCTAGTGAATTGATAGCAAAGTTGTTGTTGTTTTTTTAAAACCCTGGTGACACATTTTTTGTTCATATATTGATTTATATGTTTCTCTTTTGG
Organism: Pseudorasbora parva; assembly: GCF_024679245.1. NCBI lineage: Eukaryota > Metazoa > Chordata > Actinopteri > Cypriniformes > Gobionidae > Pseudorasbora > Pseudorasbora parva. Next base: position 31,198,082 of record NC_090196.1, on the reverse strand, counting down.
CAGATGGTGAGGAAGGCGATTCAACTGGAAAGAAGAAAAAGAAGAAGAAGAAAAAGAAAGGGCGTGAGTGATTATTAAAATACAGCATACTGTATAAAATGACCTTGTTACTCACAATATGGATGGATGTTGTTCTCTTTCAGCTAAAGTTCAAACAGATCCTCCATCTATTCCCATCTGTGAGCTTTATACCAGTGGAGTTTATGCCAAAGGCCAGGAGTGTGAATATCCAGCTGTGCAAGATGGGTACGGACAACAGCCGCTTATTGACACACTCTAAAACCGGTTGTCTTAAAAACATCACAGTGGATATGTTTCATCTCCTTTGCAGGCGGTCTGCTGCGTGGCGGACGACCAACGAGGAGAAGAAGTTTTTGGATCAGGCTAATGAGGATATGTGGAATGACTTCAGACAGGCTGCCGAGGCCCACCGGCAGGTCAGGAAGTACGTCATGAGCTGGATCAAGCCAGGCATGACCATGATCGAGATCTGGTGAGTGAAACTTCCATGTGCTTCACTTTATAGGCTGTTTGAGGATTTAATGATTAGTAAATCTCCTGCAAAATGTCTACTTGCAGCTAGGGCTGCACGGTTTGGCGGTAATCTAATTGTGTATGCATATACTGGTGCTGTCGAATCGACTAATAGAATAAAAGTTTGTTTAAATGTTTTTGTATATAGTTAAATAAACGCTAATTCAAAAATATACTTAAGTATTTTGCATGGTTAAACTGTGTGTGTGTATGTATATGTGTATATATATATATATATATATATATATATATATATATATATATATATATATATATGCATGCATGCATGCATACATAAATACACACACACAATTAACACAGTGTACGCAGATATTATGTAAACACAAGCTTTTTTGGATGTGATTTAATCACGATTAATCAATTTGACAGCATTAATATGTATGTCTTTGTATAATTTTTTTGTTCTGATAAAGATTGATTAAAATGTGATTTGTTGTTTCTAGGGCTGCTCAATTTAGCCAAAATTGTGACATTATTTAAATGTTTATTTTTTATTATTTTTTGCAATAATATCATTATTATTTAATGTAATGATATTATCAATATTTACATAATTTGCATTACTAAATAAAAAGTATTACTATTGTAATATTTAATTGAGTAAGAAAAATATTATAATTATTAATATTATAATTATTTATTTTACATCACAAATTACAGTGTTAAAATGTATCACTGTCTTCATTTCTTTCTTTATTTTTTCAAATTTTAAACCCTTTACGTGCTTTTTATAACAAGTATGGGAAGCTGTTGCATTCCCAAAATTAGTATTGTCTAACACTGGCAGATCATGAGCTGCTCATGTGTAAAAGAACGGTACCGCGCTTCGCTCTGAAACACGCGGCCCATATACTTAATTAAATCACGTTAAGTTTTCGATGAATATTGCAGCCGTTCCATATTGAGACTCATTGGCACTAATTCACTCTTCACATCTTGTTTTTTTCCTTACAGTGAGAAACTGGAGGATTGTTCTAGGAAGTTGATCAAGGAAAATGGTCTGAATGCTGGTTTGGCTTTTCCGACCGGCTGCTCGCTGAACCACTGCGCGGCTCACTACACTCCAAACGCGGGAGACCCCACCGTTCTCCAGTACGATGACGTCTGCAAGATTGACTTCGGCACGCACATTAATGGTGCGTCTCTCTAAACGTTTCTGATCTGTCTTGATTCCTGCCTGGTGCTTTTCTTGCTGATCTTTAGACATGTTTGATTATTATGGCGTTCCAGGTCGAATCATTGACTGTGCCTTTACTGTCACCTTCAACCCAAAGTATGACAAACTGCTGGAAGCTGTTAAAGATGCTACAAATACTGGAATTAAGGTAGAGTCTCAACTTTTTGCATTGTGATGTTATTTTCATGACAACACACATTTGCCTCTTTGTCGATATTGTAACTCTTTGCTATATTATGGTTTAAATATACACAATGCTTTTCAAAATATTTTTTAAACGGTTTTGTCTCTTATGCTCACACTTTATTACAAAAATACAGTAAAACGGTAACATTGTGAAATATTAAAATGTTATTCTTGTGGTGGCAACTAAATTTCCAGCATCAGTACTCCTAAATCACACTGACCCCAAACTTTTGATTAGTCATATAAAAAATTGGTGATGTTTTTATTGGCATTTCAGTTATTTGTTGTAAAGGTCATTCTTTTGTTTCAGTGTGCAGGTATTGATGTCCGTTTGTGTGATATTGGAGAATCAATTCAAGAGGTTATGGAGTCATACGAAGTGGAACTTGATGGAAAAACATATCAAGGTAAATAAATAGGAATACTTTCAACGTCAAAAACTTTAAAATAACACTGTATGTGATGTTACAGTTGACATTGTTTTTCTTTCCAGTGAAACCAATCAGAAATCTCAATGGCCACTCTATTGGACAGTACCGAATACATGCAGGCAAGACGGTGCCCATAGTGAAAGGAGGTGAAGCTACCAGGATGGAGGTGTGTTCTGACTTTCTACTGAAGTTTTTGTTTTACCGAATGGAATCTAGCTTTTACAACTTTTACACACACACATAATTGTAGAGTTGACCATAACAAGGAAAATTGAGGTTGTGCTTTTGTCTCTCAGGAGAGACTTTATCAAAGGAAAATTAGTATCATTCTGACATTCTGACAAGTAACTCAACATGGGTGTGCCAGAGTTATCAACACAACCCTTACACAACACATCTCTATCAGTCATGCCACAGGGCTTAAAGAGATAGGTGTAGTCAAGTGCTCTAGCACTCAAAAGTTTGGTGTCTGTAAGATAATAATTTAAAAAAAAGCACTGTAAAAAGTAATATTGTGAAAATATTATCAGTTTAAAATTGTGAAACCATGATAGTGTTTTCAGGATTCTTGGATGAATATAAAGTTTTAAAAACTATTATTGGTTTGAAATTGAAATCTTTGTGTCATTGTTATTGTGTTTACGGACCCTTTTAATCCATTTCTGCTGATGTAGGCCTGATGGATCATCAATATGTCAATTAATTGCACGATTAAAAAAAATGGGCTCTATCATTTTTCCTGCTGCAATAATTTCCAATATAATGTCTTTCGCCCTGACTTGCGTGCATGCCTTGTCCGTTTGGGGAGGTGTTAATACTCGTCATGCTTGGCCAGATTCGCCTGGAACTCGTGCTTCTTCGGTTGCAGAGCCACACGCACAGTTACAAAATTTGAAGAGCGCACCGCCAAGCGAAGTGGGGTAATGTCGAGGATAAACAAGGTGTAAAGCTACACTGAAGTTGGCAGTTTGATAAATGCAAGTTAATTCTTCATTTCAATATTTGTGTGTTAAAAAGGCACATAAGTTCCTGTAGAGATAGCAATACGAATTCTCCTTTTTTGCCAAATAAATGAAAAGCATGTCATCAATGTCTTCCCTCTTGCGGAATCAAAATCTCACCTAGCTTTCCTCAGAGATGGTCAAGTTTAGTTTGTGCATGATTACATGATAAAACAATTTTTTTATACTGTATCCTAAATTGTGTATAATTTAACTATATATCATATTGCCATGTAAATTTCTGGAGTGTTAATGATTAAAAGAAAAAACACAACAAGAACTGTACAGAACCAAAAACCGTGACCCTAAAACTGTGATACGAGCCGAACCGTGGGTTTTGTGAACCGTGCCACCCCTAATACACACCTAAAACACAATCATCTGTTGCAGTTTTCATCCATTTGATTTAATGTTTTTGGTATTTATTCAAGTAACAAATTTTTTGCTTTTATTGTTTTTGTATACAGACTGAGTCCATTGCTTTTATTGTTTTTGTTTTGTTCATTTATTTTGGATATTTAAAATGTTTTCTGTTTTAAGTGTTAAATGGGCTTTAGAAATAAAAGTTTATTGATCGTTGAAAAGGTCTATCTGCATTATGCCATTATCATTATTTTAGATGAAAATGGTCTCAGAATGACAATATTATCGTTTATCGCAATAATTTCTTGGCCAATTTATCATCCAACAAAATTTGTTATCGTGACAGGCCTAGGCTGATGTAAAGTTATTGATTACTTTTTTTTGGTAACTCCAAGAATTTTATATTTTTCTCTGAAAGTGTAAATCTGCTCTTCAGCAATCATGTAGTGTTGTTAATCTCATTGTTTAAGGGTTTAGTTCTGTCATTTTGACAGTGTTGCTGTATTTCCTCTTTCACAGGAAGGAGAGGTTTATGCCATCGAGACCTTTGGCAGCACTGGTAAAGGCATGGTTCATGATGACATGGAGTGTTCCCATTACATGAAAAACTTTGAAGTTGGTCATGTGCCAATAAGGTGAGATGCATGCTTATCTTGACACCATGTCCTAACTAATGCAGCGTCCCAATCCGTCTGCTACACCCTATAAGTATGTACTGTTTTTTGAAGGAATAAGTACATATTTTTGAGTGTGTAGCAGAAGATTGAGCATAATTGTGTCTTTAACAGACCGCTCTGTCGCTGTGCATCCTGTCACCATTTAAACTGCCCTATCAATCATCCAAAAATCCTCCACATTCAATTTAATTTCCTACCATTTCAGAGAGAAATGCAGACCATTGATCTGCCAGTTGTGTGTCTTTCATGCGGAGACTCCTCAGTTGTTTGCAATTTGCGTAATGAAGCATTTAAAGTCAATAACCAAATGTATCACTACAAAAGTTCACAATGCTATTGAAATCTAATGTGGATAACATTGCATAAATACTTATTCCTTAGGTTAGATACCGATTATTAATCACTCAAACCACTTTATCTAATCCGATTGGAGATCTGCCATGTTTGTAGTTTTTGTTGACACTTTTTATTTGTGTTTGTAGTTTTAGTGGAATCCTCGTCCAGTATTAGCCACTAGAATGTGCGTGGATCGGCACTTCGGATTCCAACCGGAAAATGTAGACCATCCGGGTAGCTTTAGAATAATAACAAGCTTTGATTTGGGATATACTAATTCTAATTTTAAATGCTATTTAGGCCGGATAGTATGCAAATTGGGGCGCAACATAAGTTTCCATCAACAAGCTATTTATTCAATCACAGCTAATCAGAAGATAAGACATTTAAAGGGATGGTTTACCCAAAAATGTTCACCCTCAAGTTGTTCCAAACCATATTTATTGAAGATTTATGGTATTATTGAAGTCAATGGGATCCATCAACTGTTTGGTTGCCAAAATTCTTCAAAATATATTTTTTTGTGTTCAGCAGAAGAAAAGTTCATACAGGTTTGGAACAACTACTGGGTGAGCAAAAGCAAATGAAGACATATTTACTTTAAAACTTTGTAATGTACTGGGAGCTTGCATATGACGCTTTAAGATCCCTAAATAGGCAGCTCGCAAGATTTTAGAACTGATTTAAGTAATATAATGGTAATGTTCGTCTTTTCCAGACTCCCCAGAGCCAAGCATTTGTTAAACGTGGTCAACGAGAACTTCGGCACTCTCGCCTTCTGCCGCCGCTGGTTGGATCGCCACGGTGAAACCAAATATTTAATGGCGCTGAAGAACCTCTGCGACCTGGGAATCATCGACCCCTACCCACCTCTGTGTGACACCAAAGGCTGCTACACGGCCCAGTTTGAACACACCATACTGCTGAGACCCACTTGCAAGGAGGTGGTCAGCCGAGGAGACGATTACTAGGCCTCCACGTCACCAGTTTTTACAAATCTGTCCTCTGCTTATCACATGAGTATTTGATGGCTAAAGGCCTGAGTAAGTTAATAAGCTGTGCCTTCTCATTTTTAACATGCTAGAATTAGTTTGTATAAAAGCTGGATGGAGGTTTAAGGCCTCTGTGGTAAAGATGTCCCCTTGTTTAACCATGCTGTAACTCACTGGCACTTATATGTGCTAATCAGCCACCCGTAAAGTGCTCAACAATATGAGCAACCCAGGGAAATGTGAAGTCAAAACAACATTTTCAATATCATCTTGATTAGGCTGTTACACATTTAATATTGCATGTTTTTTTTGTACACAAATCTTGCCCTAAGAGAGATTAGGAAATGTTTAAGTTTTGAATAATTTTCTTTATCAAGTGCTTTTTGTTTCTCTTTTTCCATTTAATTCAATTGCTCATATAGGCTGAAAAAAGAGGACATTACATGTGATGGGATTGGCTTTATCACATAGCGCAAGAACAGACTTTAATGTAACCTACCCTAAGATACTAAAATACTCATTGAAACATGCTTTCCTCCAAGAGCGGGCACTCATACCAAAAGTGGCGATGATACTTAAACATCTATATTTTGGCTATGCTTGATTTCAGGTAAAGCCTGTTTGAAATAAATCACCTTTCTTGGAATAAAGCACATGCTGTGTTTTATTTTGAAGTAAAAATAAAATTTATAAGAAATTGTGTGCAAGTTGTTTCATTTTTTTCTTTCTAGCCTTCACCAATTCTTGAAGCAGAAGTCTTGTTATATATATATATATATATATATATATATATATATATATATATATATATATATATATATATATATATATATATATATATATATATATTATTCGTTTCAATTGATGAAATACCACCTTTATAGTCAATATTATATTTAACCTATAAACTAACTGGGTCATAAAAAAATAAAGTAGTAATGCATTAGGCTATATGTAAAAGTTTGCTCACAAATAAATTTACACTTTATGTAGTGATCCACAAAAGTAAGATTGCAAACTGATTCGTTTATAAAAAACGATGTAACTAGCAGCATGAGGCTCGAGCGCTTTCCGTTGGGCTCGTATCTTATGGTACAATTACCAAGTAATGTAAGTAAGTGACTCATTAATTATACTAATTTATATCACTAGTATATCGCAAAAACACATGTTAGTGTTTTGTTTAAACTAAATTTAAAATATTTGACTTAATTTGCTAATTAGGGTCAATTAAATGACGTTTGAGTTGTGTGAGGCGAACAGACGAGCCTCGGAAATTTATTTTAAAAACTCGACCCTTTTGTCCTTTAAGTAATTCGGGAAATGATAATTTTCCATAAAAGTTTATTTCTTTTGTGTGTGTGTAAGTATTTAGCGGTCCAAACTCAAGTATATTAGCTGTTGTTGCGTCACAACTCGCGATGAGGGAAAAATATCCGGCTTAAATGGATTAGTAAGTTCACCCAAAAATTCTGTCATTGTAACGTTAAATTACTCACCTACATATCCTTCCAAACTCGTTACTTTCGTTCATCATCGGAATACAAATGAATCGTCTTAAGGAAATCAGAGCTTTCTGTCCTTTCACTGCAGCTAGGCAGCTAACACTTTGACATATAAAAAAGTTAATAAAGAGATTGTAAGACTAATTAATATCAATTGAGCGGTCTAGTTCACATTTCCTGAAGAGACACAACCCCTTTATATGATGAATATATTGAATTTAAGCTTATTCACATTTAACCATGACATTGATCAGCTTTCAAGGTGGTCCTGCTAATTGGCCGAACAGCTTTTGTGCTTTTTAAAGTGCTTTCTGTGTGCTGTGCTTCATACATTGCTGTACTATGAACAACAGACAGTGCCTGCAAAAATTTTCTAATGTGATAATGTGACCGCACCTTTAGTGACTGGTAGATCATTACCAGTATATGTCACAGCTACACCAACTTTCTCAGAGTATTGTAGATATCTTTGAACCAAACAAACCAAGCTCTCAAATTTACATTTAACATGTTCTAATTTTAAAAAAAATATCTGGATCCTCAGAAACTCTCCATTACGCTAACAATCTGCGTATGCACCCGTTTCCTATTGCATCTGAACAGCCAGTCTTTCTTCCGCCTGTAGTGTTTGGACACCAGAACGTAGAGGACGGGGTTCACGCAGGGGTGCAGATACTGGAGAACCGTGCAGGTGAAATGGAACATCTCCCATGAGCGTCCATGCAGGTAAAGTCCCTAAATACACACACAGCTCTAGAACATACCCCGGCAGCCAGCATAAGGAGTCCCATAATGTCCCAGCCACCAAAAACACCATGAGAGATGCCCTCCGTGTGTTTCAGGTGCTGGCGGGAGACATAACAGGCCTCTTGTGCAGGAAAAGAGCTATATGCCCCGAGTTGACAGCGATAACCAGCATTGGTATGAGATTACAGCACAAATTGGCTGGGAGCAACCGGGTAGTGATGTTCCTGGGTAGTCGGCAGGCAAACAGTTCAGTTCAAACCTGGGTCTCAGCTTTCCTTAATGGCGAATATACGCAAAGGCAGACTTATAAAGAAGCTCCGAGCCCAGACCAGAATAAATATTAGGACCACCCCATGGTTGGGGCACGGTAGGGGTTGGTGATGATCATGGCACGAACCATAGACACGGTGCACAGGGAGTATGTGCTGGCAGCCAGGGAGAACCCCAGCAGAAACTGATAGACCTTGCAGGTCGTGTTGCCTAGAGGCCAGGAGAAACTGATCGCGGAGTAGATGGTGAAGGGGATGAGGAGAAGTGTGAGGAAATCGGCCAAAGCCATGCTGAGGAGAAGAACGTCCAGGCGGTTTTTATGAAGGTTCTTGTGTTTCGCGAAGAGGGAGAAGACCAGCAGGTTGGCACAGAAACCAATGCCCACTATGATGCCACAAGTGGAAGCAAAGATCACTAGGTGTTAGTGGCTGCCTATTTGCAACAATGGCAAAACAAATAATATATGTTTAATTCTTTTTTTTTGTGAATTCTTAAAGGGATAGTTTACCCTAAAATGAAAAATTCTGGCATCCTTTACTCACCCCCATGTCGTTCCAAACCCAAATGACTTTCGTTCATCTTCAGAACACAAATTATGTTTTTTTGAGGTACTGAAATCTCTGATTTCACCAAAAACATCTTCATTGAAGATGAGCGAAAGTCTTACGGGTGAGTAATTCATGACAGAATTGTCATTTTCCTGGGTAAACTATCATTATTATCATACCTAAATATAATTTTAAAATCTATTTAAAAGGTAAATATTTTGAAATACTTTTAATTAATTTTGATATACAAAACATTATTATTATTTCTCAAATTAAGTTGACCATACATTTTTCCACAGTGCACTGAAAATATGTTTAGTGATAAATTATATAGTAAATTTTTTTTTATTTGTTAATAAAATACTAATTCATTTGATATATTGTTAGAATAAAATGATTAACTCATCATCTGAGACGTTCAGTTAGATAGCCGTGTATTCGCAAAGATAATATATCTGCGCATTCAGATAAGGTTCAACAAGTCATTTTATTTTAGAGATTAAACTAATTGTGTAGATAAATTAATAGAAAAAATATGGGCTAATCTTCCCTAATACTTCCATTCAAATAAGTGCCATTTACAGAGACAAAAAATGACATAAAAACGTCCATTTATCAATAAAGTCTCCTACTGCAAATGATTGGAAAAGCAACTTGTTGCAGAAGATTTTATGTAGAGCATAGACTGAATGACATCTTTCAATGAATGTCAGTCTGTACCTCCTGGTCTTCCATCTCATTCTCTGATTGGAGGCTTATTGATTTGGGATTTATCTGTGGGCTTCTGTCCTGTGGTTAATGAGTCTTTAAGGCATGTGATCCTAAAGCACTCGCAGGAAGTTGACAGAAGGTTGCGTTTACCTCTCCGTCCATTAGCATGTGCAGTGAAAGGTGTATAATTGTTGTTAGAGCCATTTTTGTGTCTTTATTTGCCTGGTATTTGCCTTCTGATCACAGACACACGACCGCACATTGATTGATTATTCCACCGTCCTCAGTCACTTATTGTAAAAAAATTGTGTTGGTTTTTGTTGGTTTAACTTAAAAAAAAGTAAGTAACCTGGTTGCTCGAAAATTTTGAGTTTATTGAACTTAAAAATTTGAGTTGATACAAGGAAGGACATTTGTTTAATAAATAGGAACTCAAAATATTATTGTATCTGAACCACATAAAAAATGGATAAATCCTGAAAATAGTACTATTTGGCATGTTTCACTTTGTCATCAGAAATAAAACACACACAATTACCCAATATGCTTACACAATCTGTTAATAATATTTTAATAAAGGTTGTCGAATCTCAAAAAAAAAAAATTTGTATTAACTCAAAATTTTAATTTCAAAGAACTCACAATTTTAAGGCAACCAGGTAACTTTTTTCTAAATAATTTTTTACAGTCAGGGGTGGTAAGTACTCAAGTAAAAATACTTTGATACTTTACTTAAGTATTTTTTTCGGGGATCTGTACTTTACTTGAGTATATTTTATTTGCATCTACTTTTACTCTTACTCCACTACAATATTAAAGGCAAAGTTTACTTTTTACTCCAATACATTTCCCCATGCCCGCTCCAAGTATTAAGTATTTATTGCACTTGATTTCCAAACCGGTCTGGTCATTCATGGATGATCCAGTCGGGTATAGACTTGGAAAAGCTGACAAGTCAGGTTTGCCACACTAACGTTAGCTCAGTGTTTCCCCAACTTTTTTATTTTGCGGCACACAATTTACTATGAAAACATCAGTAACATTTTACAATACAGGTGCACTATTATAGTTCATGTCTAATGCACAGATAATCATGAGTTAATGTATTACTAATGAAGAACTAAACCATTTATTAATGATTTCTGCATCAGCAACTAATGAACATTCTCTATGATTAATAGATTAAGTAATATATGAATTGCTATTAATTAAATATGACATCATTAATTCCCTAATAACATATTACATGAACTAATAATGTAAAGCATTGCATATCAGTCCCAAAAGATTTTATCTGCTTATTGATATTTACAGTTAATTTGAATATTTACTTTTTACTTTCGGTACTTGAGTACGTTTTAAATCTGATACTTTTGTACTTTTAGTCAAGTGATGTTTGAATGGGGGACTTTCTACTTTTACTGGAGTATTTTTTTATTTAGGTATATATACTTTCACTCGAGTATAACTTTTGAGTACTTTTACCACCTCTGTTTACAGTGTAGTAGAAACAGCTACTTAACCCATATTGATAGAGGAAGTAAGTGGCCCCTTGCTTGCATAGACAGAAAACTGCAATTATAGTGGTGCGAATTATGAGAATGAATGTGGTGTTCTCTCTTTTCAGCTTTATTGTATATTGCTCAATTTATTTGTTGAAAATAGCAGAACATTAACTAAAGTAAAAGAAAAGCTGTGTAATAGAACGTAGAAGATAGAAAAATACTTAATGTAGACCAGCACAACTATCTAAAGTGCATTTGAAACTCACATCAAAATCAGCAGCATTGAGATACATTCAGGAAATAAATATTCCAATCAAATAAATTAAATATTACACACAAATTCTGACTGAATGAATACTTTTAAAACAGGCTACTCTAAATGTAACATATGCACATTAGTTTGTATATGAAGCATATTCTACTTTATAATATAAAATTGTTTAGAGAGTTTATAATAAAGGCAAAGGCCTTTATTGTGAATGCAAAATAAAGTGGGTTCTCAAAAGAGTCCTCATATCCCATGCCGTGGTCAAACAGTCTTTAACATCAGGATGTTTTAAAGGTGCGTTCGCTGACGCGGAAGTCTGATCATGTGACCACATTATGTAATTTGCATAAAGTCTGCTTCCTTTTCATTGTCAATAATGTTGCTTCAAGTCCCTTCAGCCTTGTCGTGTCCAGGCTTTCTTATCAGTCTCTCATTGGTGTTTGCATATGGGAGACACACCCCCTGTCTTTCCTCCTCTCCGGGTCTCTCGATCTTCCCGAGCCCATCTTCCTCTTCCTCTTCGTCACAGCTTTCAGTGGCTGTTCACCATATCTCAGGGTCTTGCTGGTCTCTTGCGGGAGGTTGTCTCTCATCCCTATAGTCTCTATTTGAAAGCTCAGAGGGAAGTTTTTGGTGCTGCCGATGGGTTTGGGACAGTGGACGGTGGACCACAGCGGGGTCTGGACGCTTCCTTCGCTCTGATATGGGGATATGGCCGTGTGTACCTGCTCAAAAAGTTCCTGTATCAACGTGCGCCTCTTCCACTCGTGCAGAGATCGGCCCCTGTCGTGCATCATCTGAGCGTGACCTACTGAACGTCGCCTGGGACAAAGAGAGACAACATGTTTCAAACTGACTTTAACCTCAAGTCACATACAAAGATTTTGCCATTTGACTGTTTACAGGGGAAAAAACATGCTTTATTAGGACAATCCGACTTAAACTGCGTGCAGAGCAGTGCATTTATTTAGCATTGGCCTCCTAAAAATGTAGAGCCCCGTTTCTTCTGTTACCAGCAGATGGCAGTCTCAGCAGGTCTGAAAGTGTGTCTTGAGATCTTGCAGAAATCACAGAAATACTGGTGATGATGATCTCTAGTATCATCATGACTTACTGTCTGTTGTTGAGAGTGTTAGTGGGTCTGGATTGGACTGGTATCAGGACAGTTAACAGGAACACAGCAAACCCCCAATGCCTCAACATACTGCTGGACAACTGAACACAGGAGACAAAACAGCATCAAGTCATTTGAATTAGAACATATTTTAATATTTTACTAGGCATATTAGTCTTAAAAAAAAAAAAAAAAAAAAAAAAAAAAAATATATATATATATATATATATATATATATATATATATATAATAAAACTATTTAAAATATATATTTTTATTATAAAATAAAAAAATTGCCTATACAGTATATATATATGAGAGAGAGAGAGAGAGAGAGAGAGCAAAATATAATACAAAATTCAAAATTTACTATTATACTTATATTTAGTCTTATATAATTTGTAAATCTGAATAATTTTAATTTCAATATAATATAATTTTCCACTTCTGCATTATATATATATATATACACACACACACATACACATGCATTGTAATACATTGCATTGGTGTTGTAAGGCTTCAACATTGATAATATACTCACATGTAATGCCACTGCTCAGTAGATCAGTTATTGCTGCATGTTTCTGCCACCCGGCTGGATGTGTTACAGCTGCTGAAGCCCAACATGTATCTGTCTGTTCAATAAACCAGGAGCATCAGCTGCTGCTCTAAATCAAGCATGTTGGTATGTCCAAAGTCCACCAGTCCAGAATATAAACTCTTCATATGTCTCCTTCCAGAGTGTTTGAAGGAATGAACGCAGAGAGAGAGAGAGAGAGAGAGAGAGAGAGAGAGAGAGAGAGAGAGAGAGAGAGAGAGAGAGAGGGCCCGAGCGATGGGCGTTAGATTTATTGCAACGGTGAGTCGTGTAAGTCCCCTTTGCTGTTCACTGCAAACTGGTATGGACAGCAAGCGTTACAGCAGAGAAAATTATTGCGCACTGCACACTTGTCTGTGTGTGTGTCTGCTGCCCATGACTGCCAAAGTGTATACGAGACTGACAAACCACACACACACACACACACACACACACACACACACACACACACACACACACACACACGCGCACACACACACGCGCACACACCTTCATTGGAAAGAGGGTAATGTGCTGGTCTCTCTATTTCTCTCAACACTTATGAAGGGCTCAGGTTAAGCCAGAAGGGGCAGCATTTGACGAATAATCGTCCAGTGAGCTCTTATCTGAACTTTTGATTAAAGGGGTCGTATTAGGGGACGTTTTTTTATAGCTGTTTGTCCATGTAAACAGTCTGCAAAGTTATGTCCTTGGCACAAGTTTCTCCAACACTTGCCTTAAATGCCTCGTATGTTGTATCCAATACTCACCGGTTATGGTTTTAGAGATATCGAAACTAAATCAGCATTCAGACAGAGGGTGAAAACAGGTGCTGCAACAACATAAATTAAAAATAATGTGTTTTTTACCATTTTATTAGTAGACCTATTCTAGTAGACTGCCTGAACAAAATTATGAACCTGTAAATGAACATAATATGGTTCCTTTAAATTTTCTGACTTAACTGTTTATTAGTTATTAAATCAAAAAGTTTTTTGGCTTTTAGAATGGATATGTTAGCCTTACTCTTATCTATAAGCTCCAAAACAAGGGCAAAATTCACATTTAGAAGAAATAAGCGTTCAAAATCAATTATTTGGATGATATCACTCTGCAATTAAGCTTCTCATCAGATTTTCTGTCCAATCAAATGCTCTCTAGAATCTAAATTCCGCCCCCTAAATTATAAACAGACGTTTTCGGTTACTTGTTCACACATTTACTATTTTCTATATGACACATAATGCACTATATAGGGGATAGGGAACGATCAGACAGTGCACTATATAGGGGATAGGGAACGATCAGACAGTGCACTATATAGGGGATAGGGAACGATCAGACAGTGCACTATATAGGGGATAGGGAACGATCAGGCAGTGCACTATGTAGGGGATAGGGAACGATCAGGCAGTGCACTATGTAGGGGATAGGGAACGATCAGGCAGTGCACTATGTAGGGGATAGGGAACGATCAGGCAGTGCACTATGTAGGGGATAGGGAACGATCAGGCAGTGCACTATATAGGGGATGGGGAACGATCAGACAGTGCACTATATAGGGGATAGGGAACGATCAGGCAGTGCACTATGTAGGGGATAGGGAACGATCAGGCAGTGCACTATGTAGGGGATAGGGAACGATCAGGCAGTGCACTATGTAGGGGATAGGGAACGATCAGGCAGTGCACTATATAGGGGATGGGGAACGATCAGACAGTGCACTATATAGGGGATAGGGAACGATCAGGCAGTACACTATGTAGGGAATAGGGAACGATCAGGCAGTGCACTATGTAGGGGATAGGGAACAATCAGGCAGTGCATTATATAGGGGATAGGGAACGATCAGACAGTGCACTATATAGGGGATAGGGAACGATCAGACAGTGCACTATGTAGGGGATAGGGAACGATCAGACAGTGCACTATATAGGGGATAGGGAACGATCAGACAGTGCACTATATAGGGGATAGGGAACGATCAGACAGTGCACTATGTAGGGGATAGGGAACGATCAGACAGTGCACTATGTAGGGGATAGTGAACGATCAGGCAGTGCACTATATAGGGGATAGGGAACGATCAGACAGTTCACTATATAGGGGATAGGGAATGATCAGACAGTGTACTATATAGGGGATAGGGAACGACCAGACAGTGCACTATATAGGGGATAGGGAACGATCAGACAGTTCACTAAATAGGGGTTAGGGAACGATCAGACAGTGCACTATATAGGGGATAGGGAATGATCAAACAGTGCACTATATAGGGGATAGGGAACGATCAGACAGTGAGTGATTTTCCGGAGTGACACTTGCGCTATATTTGCAAACTTTATCACAGCTGAAGTTAAATAAATGCAATATTTTTCAAATACACAGATGTTTCAGAAGACATTTTCATTCAATACTACTGCTTAATACAGCATCTTTTTGTATAAGAATAAAGTTCAATATTTAAACCTACACTACCAATGAAGTGGGGTCTATTTTTTTATTAGTTTTAGTTTGATAAACATGACAATATAACATCGTGACTACATAAAACGCAGTTTTACTGTTATAAACAAACATGATTTGTGAGCATTAGTTTAACTAAAGGTGTTAAAGTAAACTGCATTGGCTGTATTAGCCGGCTGCTCTCGAATCACTCTTATGGTACTTTGTTGACATACGTCACAGTCACGTGCCGTCGGCGCTGCCTCAAGTCGGGCAAAATTTCTAACCGGCATGCAGTGCTTAGAGTCAGCCACCGATTGGTCTGCGCATCGCTGTGTGAAGTCAAACAAGCCTGATAGCACAGAGCGGATCATGTGATCGAGTCGGACCAGAGTCACGACAGCACAGAGCGGATCATGTGATCGAGTCGGTCCAGAGTCACGACAGCACAGAGCGGATCATGTGATAGAGTCGGTCCAGAGTCACGACAGCACAGAGCGGATCATGTGATCGAGTCGGTCCAGAGTCACGACAGCACAGAACGGATCATGTGATCGAGTCGGTCCAGAGTCACGACAGCACAGAGCGGATCATGTGATCGAGTCGGTCCAGAGTCACGACAGCACAGAGCGGATCATGTGATCGAGTCGGTCCAGAGACTCGACAGCTCAGAGCGGATCATGTGATCGAGTCGGTCCAGAGACTCGACAGCACAGAGCGGATCATGTGATCGAGTCGGTCCCGAGACTCGACAGCACAGAGCGGATCATGTGATCGAGTCGGTCCAGAGTCACGACAGCACAGAGCGGATCATGTGATCGAGTCGGTCCAGAGACACGACCGCACAGAGTGGATCATGTGATCGAGTCGGTCCAGAGTCACGACAGTACAGAGCGGATCATGTGATCGAGTCGGTCCAGAGTCACGACAGCACAGAGCGGATCATGTGATCGAGTCGGTCCAGAGACACGACAGCACAGAGCGGATCATGTGATCGAGTCGGTCCAGAGACACGACAGCACAGAGCGGATCATGTGATCGAGTCGGACCAGAGTCACGACAGCACAGATCGGATCATGTGATCGAGTCCAGAGTCATGACAGCACAGAGCGGATCATGTGATCGAGTCGGTCCAGAGACACGACAGCACAGAGCGGATCATGTGATTGAGTCGGTCCAGAGACTCGACAGCTCAGAGCGGATCATGTGATCGATTCGGTCCAGAGACACGACAGCACAGAGCGGATCATGTGATCGAGTCGGCCCAGAGACACGACAGCACAGAGCGGATCATGTGATCGAGTCGGCCCAGAGTCACGACAGCACAGAGCGGATCATGTGATCGAGTCGGTCCAGAGACTCGACAGCTCAGAGCGGATCATGTGATCGAGTCGGTCCAGAGTCACGACAGCACAGAGCGGATCATGTGATCGAGTCGGTCCAGAGACACGACAGCACAGAGTGGATCATGTGATCGAGTCGGTCCAGAGTCACGACAGCACAGAGCAGATCATGTGATCGAGTCGGTCCAGAGTCACGACAGCACAGAGCGGATCATGTGATCGAGTCGGTCCAGAGTCACGACAGCACAGAGCGGATCATGTGATCGAGTCGGTCCAGAGACACGACAGCACAGAGCGGATCATGTGATCGAGTCGGTCCAGAGTCACGACAGCACAGAGCGGATCATGTGATCGAGTCGGTCCAGAGTCACGACAGCAGAGCGGATCATGTGATCGAGTCGGTCCAGAGACTCGACAGCACAGAGCGGATCATGTGATCGAGTCGGTCCAGAGACACGACAGCAGAGCGGATCATGTGATCGAGTCGGTCCGCGGATCATGTGATCGAGTCGGTCCAGAGACACGACAGCACAGAGCGGATCATGTGATCGAGTCGGTCCAGAGACTCGACAGCACAGAGCGGATCATGTGATCGAGTCGGCCCAGAGTCACGACAGCACAGAGCGGATCATGTGATCGAGTCGGTCCAGAGACTCGACAGCTCAGAGCGGATCATGTGATCGAGTCGGTCCAGAGACTTGACAGCACAGAGCGGATCATGTGATCGAGTCGGTCCAGAGACTTGACAGCACAGAGCGGATCATGTGATCGAGTCGGTCCCGAGACTTGACAGCACAGAGCGGATCATGTGATCGAGTCGGTCCAGAGACACGACAGCACAGAGCGGATCATGTGATCGAGTCGGTCCAGAGACTCGACAGCACAGAGCGGATCATGTGATCGAATCGGTCCAGAGACTCGACAGCTCAGAGCGGATCATGTGATCGAGTCGGTCCAGAGTCACGACAGCACAGAGCGGATCATGTGATCGAGTCGGTCCAGAGTCACGACAGCACAGAGCGGATCATGTGATCGAGTCGGTCCAGAGACACGACAGCACAGAGCGGATCATGTGATCGAGTCGGTCCAGAGACACGACAGCACAGAGCGGATCATGTGATCGAGTCGGACCAGAGTCACGACAGCACAGATCGGATCATGTGATCGAGTCCAGAGTCATGACAGCACAGAGCGGATCATGTGATCGAGTCGGTCCAGAGTCACAACAGTACAGAGCGGATCATGTGATCGAGTCGGTCCAGAGTCACGACAGCACAGAGCGGATCATGTGATCGAGTCGATCCAGAGACACGACAGCACAGAGCGGATCATGTGATAGAGTCGGTCCAGAGTCACGACAGCACAGAGCGGATCATGTGATCGAGTCGGTCCAGAGTCACGACAGCACAGAGCGGATCATGTGATCGAGTCAGTCCAGAGACACAACAGCTCAGAGCGGATCATGTGATCGAGTCGGTCCAGAGTCACGACAGCACAGAGCGGATCATGTGATCGAGTCGGTCCAGAGTCACGACAGCACAGAGCGGATCATGTGATCGAGTCGGTCCAGAGACTTGACAGCACAGAGCGGATCATGTGATCGAGTCGGTCCAGAGTCACGACAGCTCAGAGCGGATCATGTGATCGAGTCGGTCCAGAGTCACGACAGCACAGAGCGGATCATGTGATCGAGTCGGTCCAGAGACTTGACAGCACAGAGCGGATCATGTGTTCGAGTCGGTCCAGAGACTTGACAGCACAGAGCGGATCATGTGATCGAGTCGGTCCAGAGACTGGACAGCACAGAGCGGATCATGTGATCGAGTCGGTCCAGAGACACGACAGCACAGAGCGGATCATGTGATCGAGTCGGTCCAGAGACTCGACAGCACAGAGCGGATCATGTGATCGAATCGGTCCAGAGACTCGACAGCTCAGAGCGGATCATGTGATCGAGTCGGTCCAGAGTCACGACAGTACAGAGCGGATCATGTGATCGAGTCGGTCCAGAGATACGACAGCACAGAGCGGATCATGTGATCAAGTCGGTTCAGAGACACGACAGCACAGAGCGGATCATGTGATCAAGTCGGTCCAGAGTCACGACAGCATATCGAGTCTGTCCTTTTAACGTATGACACAAATTTGAATTATTTCCTGAAAGCCCATAAAATGGACAAGTGATACTTCTACTCTACCAACACTAAAACATAGGCTGCATTATTTTGAACACCTAACATCGGTCTTTTACTTTTCATGGAAATTCTGTGTGAGAGTTTGGAGGAACATTATAGCTCATAACGGAGACCATGAGACCCTCCCCTCCTAAAACATGGGTGAAGCTGGGTGAAGAAAGTAAACAGCTTTGGCTGACCACTGTCCCAAGAGATTATGACCATAACCTCAGTGAAATCAAGCCTGTGGGTGGGTCTGCTCGCCTCCTAAGCAAACGTAATGGTCAAGGTGGTTTTCGGAGAGCCCACAAAATAGTGCCGCTTCATTTATAGGCCTCGGGGCAAAGAGGTTCACAACATAACTAATGCTCATCAACTACAAATTAGTTCTGTGCGACACTAAAATATTCCATATATTTCCATGTTTATGAGGCAGCGCGTACATTGGAAAATAAACCGACTTACACAACCATTCAAAAGTTTGGGTTTTTTGAAAGAAATTAGTAGTTTTATTCAGCAAGGATGCATTAAACGGATCAAAAGTGACAGTAAAGACATTTATAATGTTAGACACATTTTCTGTTTCAAATAAATGCTGTTCTTCTGACCTTTCTATTCATCAAAGAATCCTGGAAAAAATGTTTTCCATAAAAGATGAAGCAGCAGGACTTTTTTCAACAATGATGATAATAAGAAATGCTTCTTAAGCAGAAAATCAGCATATTAGAATGATTTCTGAAGAATCATGTGACAAATGTGAATAAAGTAAATTAAAAAATATATTAAAAAAGAATGTTTTTTTAATAAAATAAATGCAGCTTTGGTGAGAGAGCCTTTTTCCAAAAAATCTTACTGACCACAAACATTTCAGATTCAGATTTTTTGAAGGGCAGTGTTCATTACACAAAACCACTATGGCTTTAAAGACTTAAAATATGTGCAGTTTCAGTAGGGACTACTCTTATGATATATATTGTTTTTATTGTGTTTTTGTCTATACGCTGTCATGACTAGCACACAAGAACTTAAAGATTGTAAAGATTCTTCAGAAAGTTCTCTTTTATTAAAAACAATTTACTTAATTTAGCTTTTGCAAGTTTTTACACAGATTTTTAAATTTCACATATGGAATTAAAGTAAAGTCTACTTAAAATTAACAAAGAAAATAAGTAACTTTCATTTGCCCAGTGAATGTCTGAGTAATTTTTACACTGTAAAAAAATACATCAACCAGTACCATCAACTTAGAAGTTTAAGTAATTTCAACTTAAATTACATTACACTCATTAAAAAAAGTGATAAATCTTGTATAACATAATTATTTTGGAAAATGCTTAACTTATTTTGATTATTTAAAAAACGTGTTGTCATAACTTATTGATCATGTAATTTTTTTTACAGTGTACTTAGTTTCAAGTATTTTACTTAAATAATATATAACATTATATATAGACTTAACGCTTTTAAGTGTATGCTTTATTTAGTACATCCAAAGTCCCTTTAAAACAAGTCATTTTACTCGGCGGCCATCTTTGAAACGCCTCTCGGGCATGCATGATCTTTTTGAATGGGGAAACCAAAATTATTCACCAACCTTATGATTCAATTTCATATTTGAAATCACCAATGAAATCTGACAATAACTCATAAATTTTGTTTCTAAATGCTCAAATTATGACAAAAAACCCTGCATTTTTCAGCCTGACCAAAGCTAATGCGCAGGCACAGACCTAAACGTGTGTGTCAGAACCACTGATCTGTATGATAGATCAGTGGTCAGAACACTGGCTGTTTCTATAGCAACCGGAGCTTCTAATGGCAGCTGCAGTGATGCGATGAATTTACTAATCAATGATTGGCTGTTTCATTTAGAAGGCGGGGCTTATTCGCCATATTGGAGTTTGCACTTTCTCCCATTCATAAGTAATCGGAGTGCAAAGTCTTTATATATATAATGTCTTTGGTACATCTAAGGAAATAATACGGTAGATATTGTGTAGACAACAGAAGTAGTATAGTATACCCTGAACACAGATCTCAACACTTGGTACACAATAATGGTTACATTCCATCATTTGAATGTGTCATTGAGTATAAAGGAACTTACAAAACAGCAGAATTTACGAAACCTAACAACAAAAGCAATAATAAAACAGTGTAAAACTGGAAAACATTGGAAAAAAAATCAACCTTTAATTATGCATGCTCCCCAGTGCATGATGGGAACACCAGCATCAGAAAAGTTAAGTAGGTTTTACTTAATTTTATAATCTTGATATTTATGCTTTAATTTCTAAAAACTAAATTAAGTGCTAATATAGAATTAACTTTGTTTTTACAATTTTAACTAACTTACTTTTTACTTCCCCACATAATTGTGGGGAAAAGAACAGCACACAAGTTTGGAACATGAGGGGCAGTGACCGAATTTATGACAAATTTGTCTTCAGATTTTCAATATTTTGTAGGATGAACAATTTACACCTTTTAACACACTGTAATTCTATCTCAGCCTCATTTGTCAAATAAAACGATGAAATATGTTTTTTTAATCTCCTAAAAAACATATCACTGACTCAAAAAAAACCATAGACAAAAATGAATCTGAAGGGCTGTAAAGAACCTTTATGTAGCTGTGCAGTGAAAGTGCATTTGGTCTCACGAATCCTTCATGTTCCTTCTTTCTTCTCAGTAGACTTAAACTACTGAGAAATGTTTTGTTTTTATTTCTAGTCAGTGACAGCATCGTCTAGCAATGTTCAAAAGGGCTTGACTCATCCATACTAATGTCAAAAGCCCTGCGTTTTTTTATTAGAAATTGTTTAACTGTCAGGGCTTGAGTTTCCTTTCCGCTTCCAGCGTACTCCTGCTTTGTTCTCGCGTTTGTTTGTTTTATCATGTAACCTTGCAGGAACACATGACACGATTTATTCCATTTGACCAGAAGTTTGTAGCAAAAAAATTCCAGCGAACCGCTGCATAGTGAATTCTGCTACCGAGGAAAGTCTCAAATTTTTGCGGTCTTCTCCGTGAAATTGTTAAATGAAGAAAACATGTCATTTAACACCTTGTCAGTTCCCCCATAGACCACTGGCACTTGACCTTCTCAGCACTTGGACAAACTTTGATATGACACCTGTAGTCAAACGCCACTCTTAAGTGAATCGCGGGACATTTGAGAAACATGCAAGGTCTGGTCCGACCCAGCCACCCAGTATGCCATCGAACTGTGAGATTATTAAGACTGATGTCCCCAGCGAGGCCAATATTTTTTGTTCTACTGCAGAGCGTCGGCAATTTATCATCCAAACATCCCACAGGTTTGTGTTGTGTAGGTACTTTTGGATCTAGTCCGGTGGGTTTGATTCGGTGCCAGAGAAAACATGGCCGCCTTGCCAACAGGCCGTTTAGAGCCCGAGCTGTGAAAGCCTGTCTGAGGGTTCCAGTAAATCCTTCTGCTAGCAGGTAAGAAGTTTGGAAAGCGACGAGGCAGCTCCCAAACCCCCAACACACCTCCCACCGCTGATCTCCATAAGCAGAGCTTCATTTAGGTCACTATTGTTAGACAAACTGACTTGTGTTATTTCATTCATTTATGCTCACATTGCATCGACATATGACGGCACCTCAAGGATTTATTCACAGAGAAGAGTATTCACAGGAACTGTATTCAAATATTCAACACCAGGGGCCGCAGAAAGGACACACGTGTGTTCTCAATAAAAACTATAGGTGAAACTTGTCAAAGTCAAATCTGATGTGTTCCTGAGTTTACAAAGCATACAAAGGAGCTTTCACTTGTGAAATGTTTTGTTTCAGCTTTTATTGCATATTTCAATTTAATTGTGTATAATGTATATAAAAGTACTTTGGTGCCTTGCATTCTGCCAAATTAAATTAAATATTTAGAGTACGTACAGTGAGGAAAATAAGTATTTGAACACCCTGCTATTTTGCAAGTTCTCCCACTTAGAAATCATGGAGGGGTCAAAAACACAGAGTTTGAGCTCCCTTCAAAGATTTTCTATTGGTTTTAAGTCTGGAGACTGGCTAGGCCACGCCAGAACCTTGATATGCTTCTTACAGAGCCACTCCTTGAATATCTTGGCTGTGCTTTGGGTCATTATCATGTTGGAAGACCCAGCTTCGACCCATCTTCAATGCTCTAACTGAGGGAAGGAGATTGTTCCCCAAAATCTTGCAATACATGGCCCTGGTCATCCTCTCCTTAATACATTGCAGTCACCCTATCCCATGTGCAGAAAAACACCCCCACAGCATGATGCTACCTCCCCCATGCTTGGTGTTCTTCGGATGGTACTCATCATTCTTCTTCCTCCAGACACGTTTAATTATGATCAAAAAGTTATATTTTGGTCTCATTTGACCACATGACTTTCTCCCATGACTCCTCTGGATCATCCAAATGTTCATTGACAAACTTAAGACGGGCCTGGACATGTGCTGGTTTAAGCAGGGGAACCTTCCGTGCCATGAATGATTTCAAACCATGACGTCTTAGTGTATTACTAACAGTAACCTTGGAAACGGTGGTCCCAGCTCTTTTCAGGTCATTGACCAGCTCCTCCGTGTAGTTCTGGGCTGATTTATCTCCTTTCTTAGGATCATTGAGAGCCCACGAGGTGAGATCTTGCATGGAGCCCCAGTCCGAGGGAGATTGACAGTCATGTTTAGATTCTTTCATTTTCTAATGATTGCTCCAACAGTGGACCTTTTTTCACCAAACTGCTTGACAATTTACCCGTAGCCCTTTCCAGTCTTGTGGAGGTGTACAATTTTGTCTCTAGTGTCTTTGGACAGGTCTTTGGCCTTGGCCATGTTAGTAGTTGGATTCTTACTGATTGTATGGGGTGGACAGGTGTCTTTATTCAGCTAACGACCTCAAACAGGTGCATCTAATTTAGGATAACTTCTAGCTGATAGACAGCTGTTCAAATACTTATTTGCATTTGTATCATACAAATAAATAGTTAAAAAATCATATACTGGAATTTAAGTATTTTCTTTTTTTTAGATTATGTCTCTCACAGTGGACATGCACCTACGATGACAATTTCAGACCCCTCCGTGATTTATTAGTTGGAGAACTTGCAAAATAGCAGGGTGTTCAAATACTTATTTTCCTCACAGTATATACAAAATATTTTCCTATAGGTCAACAAGTTGCCCTTTTTGTAATTCTTGAAAAAATATATATTCATTTCTTCTAAAAGGCAATTCAAAACTGTACTATGTACGTACCAAGCTCTACATAATAGACAATAAAGGCGATTTCAGAGATGAAGGTAAATGCTTTCATGTCGTCGAGCAGGTGCCATCCCATGTGGTCTGTCAACATTTCAGCGGTCAGCAAACCGCCTACAAAAACATGTTTCGATTTTATCTAATCGTCTGGAGGGAAAGCCCTTCCAGTAAATGCTTGGTTAGTTTAGCCCTCCACCATCCAGCCATACATAAAATATACAAATATTTACTGCATAATGGAGGTGAATGGGAGGTGTCCTTCTAAAGACCCACACGTATCCCAGAATCCCATGCGGCAGGGCAGATGAGTGATATGCCACAGGTAAAATGCATGAAAAAGTGCTGTGTTCGTGCTGGAACAACGGGGACCGGAAGGTGAACTGCTGAGGGGCTTCTTCAGATTTTGGGGATCATACATCATGGGTCTCAATGCCTGTTGACCTCAGTCCACTGAGCTGAAGGTGTGTGGGGGGGTTTAGGAGAAGGCACACCAAGGCTGTGTGTGCCGCCACACAGTAAGGCCTTTTGCTGGCTGCCATGGCGATGGCGACCGCAGAATTGCCATGTTTACTTAAAAGCTAGTGCATAAGAGAACAGCAGACCACCGGCAGCCGCCACCCGCCGGCACTGGGCAAGGGCTCCGGCTCATCTTTGTTGAAAATGGCTCAGGAACCTGCTGCCTGCACAGGGCCAACCTAAATTTAGCAACAAACTGAAAAACCCTCCTCATTCTTAAAAAGCTGTTTAAGTTTCCAGACCGAGAGGGTTCAGTGAGGGACAGGAATGGTCTGAGAGACGCGTTCTGTCTCGTTGCAGGTGGCGATCGAGCGCTTCGGCCCACGGGCTCGGTCAAGACTTGTGATTGTGCTTCCTGCGATGTAATATCACATAAAACATGTCAGCGCGAGGTTAAACATGTTCAGAATGGGTTACGTTTAAAAGTAACATAAAAATAGCATTATTTTTGGTGTAGGCGTATTGATTTAGAGCAGTGTGTGAATTATATAATGAGTTTCTGAGGGACCAAAAGATTTGTTGTCGAAAGAGATTTTCATTGAGCATCAATCACAGTTTCAGTATCCCTAGTAGTTACCTGAACTTACATTATTTTCCTTATAGACACCATGTGTTGAGAAATACCAGTAAATCTGTTCTGGCAATGACATTGCAGGTAAATGGACATGTTGATGCTAGCCGTAAGATTACCGCTGTGACCATCTGCTTTGAGAAAAATTATCCACCCTCTTTTAAGAAAAGAGCAAGTGAGGCTATTGTAACTTGAATGTGTTCCAGTTATTTTAGCTAAACAAAAACTGTAATGCTTCTTGATATAGATATACTTCTATGATCTAAAAAAGTAAAAATGGCAAAGTTATTGTTTGTTCAAAATAAATTTTCTAATGGAGAAAATGGGAATGGGATGTCAGCAATGCAATGCATTGTGGGATTTTAGTATACAGATGTTTTAGTAGATATATAGTCTATATAGTAGAGAGCGAGTGAATGTAGATGTTTTTGTTAATATTATCTGACTTGAGAACATGAATGAAGATCGCCTGTTGTAATGCAATGGGAAAACGTATAGAGTGCAATTTTCATTAATCGGAAGTTACATGCATTCAAAGAAAAATAGCTTACTTCCGTGTTGCAAAATTAGGCGGATAGTTCTGGTGGAGATGACGCAATCACTTCTCACTGTTTACAATACCCATTTTTGCATTCAGAAAACACATTTTGAACTTCCACTTTGCAATATATCATCCTAAACGAGCCCATGTGTCCTACTGTTGCTATGCCTACTTCGAATGTGACATGACCGCAAAAATCTTTTGGTGGCAAGTAAGAACAAGTGTGCTGCACACGTCCTGAAAAGTGAAGCCAAAACATTTTGATTGCCCCCCTGGTGGCTGAATGCAGTATAGCTCATAAACCCCACCCTCACCATGTAATCGAATGGGACGTGAGCCAAATTAAAAAAACAATTCAATTACACTTCAAATATTTTTTTTCTAAAGATGGTTTCTGCCTTTTTAGGTAGTTCTCATCACACATGTGTATGTTTGTGTTTGTTTTTCCGGTAAGCTTGATTTAGTTCGTTTTTTGATGCTATAAAAAGGGTTAAGACAGCTGTCCTTGCATTTGAGTTTGGGCAAGACCTTGACACTGTGCAAAATCTGGCTCTTAACCGGGATATTTTGGCTTCATTTTTCTGCGATGGAAGGAAGGAGACGTGTCGTCTGTTTTTCTTTAAAGTCTATTGTTGAAAAACATGCGCTCTGACTAATTGAAAATCTAATTTTGTGATATATTTGTGTGAATAATATGTAAAGAGTTAAAAAATAACAACATTGTCTACAATTTGTCAATGTACCATCCAGCACCGCTCTGTTGTTGCTGGTTACCTCATCAGGAACACATAGTTTTTGCGTCTTTTTGGAGAAAATAAGTTTTCTAGTTTGTAATATAACTTTTGAAGTGACTAATACTCTGTTATGTTGGCCTACATGATATGTATTTAAATTGGTTTATTATATGTACTTTTAAGACACAAAATCCTTTCCCTGTGGAAGCACCCTAATATGGGGTCCAAAACTGGCTTTCACAAAGTTATACTAAGCAGTTATAATGTTGAGGATTATTCCTGTAATAATGGAGTATTGAAACACCCAGCCAAACTCAATTCATGTTAACTTCCCTGTGTGGGCCAGACCTGTGCATTGGGACAGTAGGTGGATTTCTCTTCAGGTGCTTGGGTAATTGTGCTTGGCATAAACTGCCGGTTCTTTGTGTCGGCCCGCATGAATAGGATCCTTAAGGTGGAATTCCTGTGCTAACATGGGGAAGTCACAATATACACGGTCATATGACCAGACGGCCCCCATGGATTGGTTGGGTGGAAAACGTCCAACCGGCACACAGTAGGTGGGCGTGGGTGGCGACGTTGCCCTTGTGCCCACTCAAGGCCCCATAAAAACACCTGACAGTTCATATTGCCTTTGAGTACAGCCCAGTATTGACACGAGCTGACCTCCGTCAACATCAGCCAAACAAAACAGCAAAAATTCACATAATAATTGAACAAATAAATGGAGGACTTGTTTGGCACGCCGTTCATAAAGAGCAGGACTGGCAGGCTTCAGGAAAAGGAGTCTCACATTCTCTGTATTGAGAGTTGACATCGAGGTGTGTGTCCTTTAAGCACAGTTTGGACTGTCAACAGGGGAAATATACTGTACTAGGTTTTTCCAAGCCAGGACAAATCTATTCAGCGCCTGTGAAAAGCTGCCTCTCGATCAGCACCACACCAAAGGCCTGATTCTAATTAGCCATGAATACAAACCTTTGAGACGCTGCTTGTTGTAAGAGTAACGTCCACGTGTCTCTTCATGCTCTACACAGAGGCGGTGACATGTTGTTACTACACACTTAAGGCCCTGTTTACACCTGGTATTAAGATGCGTTTTGGATGATCGGATCACAAGCAGACGAGGGAGACACATTCCTGTCTCTTTTGTCCACTTTCAACCACTTCTGTCCTGATTTCTTCGAGGGGAGGGTCTATGGGTGGGTAAATGTATGTGTTTATTTCCAGATCTTTCAGTCTAATGGAAAAAATAAGCTTGTGCAATAGAGCGATTCGGGTATGACGTCACTTTGCAGGACAACCGGCAGTTCGCGTCGCACTGGTTCCCTCGAGGAAAAACCCAATATTTCTCCATAGGCTTTTGGATTATCGCAAAAAACAAGCTCTGTGATCAACACAAGTTAATGATACTTACACACGTTTTTTCATTATCACAGATGAACGCAACTTTAATGAATTTTGAAGCCTAAATGCAGTCGCCAGACGTAAAAAGCTAAAGTTAGGCTATAAAAGGACTACACAGCGGTCGCTCGATTTCAACGTGACCATCACTAAGCTTCCCGACAACTCTTTCAGTTTTTATCTCAAAACATTTCCCTAAAACGTTTGAGTTAGAATAGAGCACAATTAATGAGCATTACGAAGCTATAAAAACGTTTATCTGTTCAGCATGATTATGGTTAATCTCATCGACAGCCTCGGTAGTCACCTTTATCCACTTGTTAGCAACCGCCTTTTTCATATGTTGCGGCAATACTGATGTATTTTATGTCGTAGAATAAAACGTGAAAGTGCTTGTGTTCAGGACAAACCTCAGCCATTTAGCCAAAATCACATTACAAAAAACCTCAATGGGGGGGTTCAAAACCCTCAAAACTTTGGGACGATGGAACCGGAAGTGCTAAAATGCTGACTCGCTTCCGCATTTTGGCCTACAAAGTGATATCATAACTACACCACTTCATTTACATATGAGCGATGGAAAAACACGCAGGGAGCATCAGCTTTATTTTCGGCTCTGACAGCTGCGAGACCATCCGAACAATGTGAGTGTGTGTTAGAAATCAGGAATGGAGAGAGAACATTGAGCTTGGGATGTTTTTCCTCTACAAACCAAACTTGGGTCTCCAGCCGACAAAGTTGAAATCCCATCTGGCAAGAACACTTCCCATAATGTTTAGCATTAGGTCAGTAGTCAGAGAGTAAAGTGGACACAACGTTTTAGACCCCATTTACTCCTTTACTCAGCGCCGTCTACTTGTGATCCGATCTTAAAACCAGGTGCAAACGGGACCAAAAACACTCTCACATCTCTTTTGTTTATTGCAGTTGATATTGCTACAGTATGTATAATGTGACTGTCATTCATGTTTTTAAAACATTTAATCACAAATGGACAAACAGACCGTCCCCGCCTCAGCATTGGAGTCAGTGTTGCTGTGTTGAGCTGGTCGAGATGCTCAAACAAACAGAGCAATGTTTTGAAAGCACCACAGAGCCACAGTGTTTACACTTGTAAGGCAAAATCAACCTACAAACGGCTTACTTATAGTTGTCTCTGCATAATAACATAGAAATACCACACACTTCACCTTTAAGAAAAGATCAGAATGAGTTCTAGATCTCAAACATTTTGAAAATACCTCTCAAATCCTTCACAGAGAAAGCATTTTATGTTAAAATATGGTTATAAGCCACAAACCATATGAAAATTTCAGCTTTTACATACGCTGGCAGTGGTTGCGTGACGGACAGGGTAAACTGCGTGCTGAAAAGTACTGCAGTCTCTCAGTGAAAGATAAGTGTAAGCTGCCCGTTTTTGCATTTTGCAGCATTCATTTCCTGTTGTCAACATGCAGTTAAACCTCTGCCAATGCAACATTCGTCAAAAGACAATTGCGTTTCAAGATAATCACATTTTGATCACTGAAACCTAAGAACATGTTGACATTAGACATCCAAAATATGACTGACTGCCATCTTGCAGATGCTGTTACTTCAGTGTTCACAATGCATAAGCATTCTCATATTCCATCATTAAACAAAAATGTACAGTAAATACAATTCGAAGATTGTTGGATTTGGAAAACGTACACGCTTGGACAGTTTATCCGTTTGAACATGTCATCACCCTGCTACAGTTTACACTGCATTCCTTTTTCAAAACCACTTTTATACACCCCGATGTTGATAATTGCCTAGTTTCTCTCAGATCCCTTTCCTGAGGGCACCACTGTTATGCTTTAAAAGACACTTTTATGTGGTGCTTGGCCGGAGGACTGTTTTCTGTATAAATGAAATACAATAAAGACAGAGAGGGTGTTTCTTAAGAGCTCAACATTTTCAAAGTTTCCCTCTCTGCTTTTCACTGGCAGAGCTCTCTTGGAAAGCTTTAACTGAAGATTAAGCGTTAAAATCTGTGTGGTTTTGGGCACCGTTGCCATAATTCAGCTATATCCCAGAAACATAAGCGTGGGGCGAAATCACCAGCCCTCGCAACGGAGATCCAGGGTGCCCTAAACCACACCGAGTTGGAATCCAGGAAGACCAGACAGTGGTCAAAACCAACACCTAGATCCACACCCGCACACAAGCTCAAGTTCATTATGCGCGTGGAGACCGTGAACCTGAGATGAGTGGAACGGAGCCCGGATCAGTTCAAGAGATATTTGGACAAAGAATAAAAAAAAGATCGATTGGAAACTCCTGAAGAAGCCACGTTAAGCCCTTCTTTTTCTTTTTGTTCAAAGTTTTACTCATGTCACCCATTTCATTTGGTCTGGGCCACTTATCGTACCCAATGGCATTTTAACACCGAACCTAAAGGCATTGGGAAATGCTCACAACCTGATTGGTTGGCTTTTATATTTTACAACAGAACTTACAAAACATCCAAAGCAATGCTGTGTGCAGCTATATGTGCTTGTTGTATATGCATAGCTACATATGATGGTATTTTGACCATCTGAGAACAATTCATTGAAGAGCTTATAAAGTGTGTAAAGGAGTCAAAACAGCAGCAGGAATCCAAGAGCTACGTGGTTATAATGGCTGTATCAAACTGTGATAAGCAACATTGGGACTATGATGAGAAAAACAGGTGCTTGAGCTTTCTGTCCTATTTAAGGTGACGTCTTGTGACATCATGTCCTGTTTTTGGTTTGTTTAGATGTATTCATTCCGTGTTACTTTCATATTTCAGTCAAACCGCCCCAGAGTTCGTTTGGAAGTGGAACGAGTCTAATCTTAACCGCTTGTCTGGTTCAGATGGCAGCGTTCGCACTCATTCGCATGAGCGGCGCTAACAGAGCAATCGCACCAGGGTACGCTTTGATCCAACCAAACATGGCAAGTGTGAACACACCTATAAAGGCTGATTTATACTTCTGCGTTAAACTTACTGTGTGTAGGATGCATAGCCCACGGCGTACCCTGACCTGCACCTCTCCAAAAATACGTGTCAATTCTACGTGGATCAAAAGCGCTGTGATTGGTCTGCTAGAACCCCTCCCTCAGGTTGCATTTCCGCTTTCGACAAAACTACAGTGAAAACAAAGATGGACCAAGTTGAGGAGCAACTGGCCGAGGAAGTCAAAAAATATGTCCATCTGTACGACACATCTTCGATAAACCACGAAGACACCCATATGGCAAATAATTTGAGCATAGACTTCTCCGCTACATACACAACAAACTGCTTCTTCTTCAACTTTTGCTTTGCTACTGTGGGTTACACCATCAACATGTCCCTGGACACTGCCTACTAGCTGTCTGCATGTGTAATTGCACGTCGAAGCGGACAACGTCGCTGTATAAATAAAGACCAACGCGTTACCTATGCTGCAGGTCAGACGCAGATGTTTAAATCAGCCTTTAATGCCATTCAAAGATTTAAAGAAAAGATGGTGATTTTTAGCCATCTTTGAGGAAGCATGGTCATCTGAAAATAAATATTATTTTAGATGCAGAGCAAGCGTTTTGACAAGAAAATGCAACGATTTTTCTTTAACGTGCAGTGTTTAAAATAAGGCCAGGAGCATGCATCATAAGAAAGTAAATAGGATGAATTTAGAGTTCATGTTGACTTAAGACTATTACTGGCTTGACATGTGCATTTCATCTGTGCTTACTTTACAGTGCTGTATACTTTGTACTTCTCCATGTGTGTCATACCACAAGAACAGATTTGTACCGGATTTGCTGCTAAATACGGTCCATTTGACCTTATGTGTCTGTCCTGCTACAGTAGAGCCTGCTGGTCTAATAAGGCTTATGCTGCCATCTTTAGGATGTTATGCTGTAATTCCTCTATGTTGACTTAATCTTCCACAATAGAACGATTTAGTTTTACAGTGTACATCTTTTTTGTCTAACATTTGAATGCTTTTAGGGAACATATAACAAATACACTGGTATTCCAACAGATAGATTCCCTTAAAAAAATAATTATGTAAAGCCTGACATAATAATGAAATAGTAAAAAAAAAAAAACTGTTTTCATTTAAATGTAAGAGTTTACTATACCTGTATTTTATGTTTTGTATCATATCTGATACATCAGGCTTTTTATGGCCTATATAGTACGATATAGTGAGAATATGGTGCTCATACTCAAGAAGGAAAAAACACATCAGGCTCAAACTGAGCAAAAACGTGCAATTTGGTGAAGATCTTGTCATTTATATGGCCTTAAAAGATCAAATTCTGATAACTTATAATGTAAATAAATGAGATTTACAATATAGCATATACTTGCATAAAATGCATATCAAAATCAATATGTGAATATTCAGTCCAGGAATGTTGATTTTGAAATATTACTCACAATATCAAAGTTATTCTTATGCTTACTTAATGAAAATCAGTAAAGATGTTAGGCGGGTTAAAGCTCCTTCATGCTTAAAAAAAATTACATGATTTTTTAAAACACTGATTCTGAATCATGTATTTTTCGTTAAAGGGATAGTTCACCCAAAAATTTCAATTACCCCATGATTTACTCACTAGGGGCCCTATTTTAACGATCTGAAACGCGAGTGTCAAAGCGCGGAGCGCAAGTAACTTTGTGGGCGGGTCTCGGCGCTGTTGCTATTTTCCCGGCGGGATAAATGGCTCTTGCGCCCGGCGCAAATCTAAAATGGGTTGGTCTGAAGTAGCTTCATTATTCATAGGTGTGTTTTGGGCGTAACGTGAATAAACCAATCAGAGCGTCATCCAACATTCCCTGTAAAAGCAGCTGCGCAAGTTCCATTATGGGTCGCTATTATTATGGCGTATTTACCAGGCGCACGCCAGGAGCGGTTCACAGCCGACGTGACTGATGTTCTTGAAGAGCAGTGAAAGACAGAGAAGTTGTGTTGTATTGGGATGGGAGAAACCCACCCGAAATAGCGTTGGTTAAACAGGCGTCAAACAGTTTTTCAGTCGATTTTTTTTCCTGGTTCTTGACGGACAAACCAATCTGTCAGATGTCCTTATATACATATATGTCTTGCCACTATTGGGCAAACAGGTCTGATCCTTAATTTCTACAATTAGCCTGAATCATTTGTAAGCTAGATTTATGCCTATTTTTTCACATCTTCGTGGCACACCACAATGATTTCCGTCATCTCATGTGTTAATATTTTTTTAGTGTAACAATTTATGATTTGCAAAAATAACTGTTGCATCTGTGTAGATTACATGAGCAAAGTGTATGCGCGTTGTGCACGCTATACATTATGGTCAAGCATGCGCCCTTAAAATAGCATAATGAACAACACGCAACGCGCCACTGACTTTAGACTGGGTTTTTTCTGGTCAGTGGCGCAATTGTTTAATGCAGCCTTTCTCAAAGTGGGTGCCGCAGCACACTGGGGTGCCCCGTGACTGTGTCAGGGGTGCCGCCAAAAAATTACGTTGGCTAAAAATAAATAATAATAATAATCTGAAATTTCATATATAGAATATATTTGAATTTACATAAATACATTCTTCTTCTTTTTAACCCTTTCGCACGTATGATCACACATTCACGCATGTGATTAGAACGGTCAGTGCATCACGTTCATCAAATGTGCTTTCGCGTTGGCTTGCACTGAGCCAGAGACAGGCGCGCTCAGAGCTGTCATATATCACAACTTTTTAGTGTTTTCAGCCACATAATGTTTATTTTAGGTTTCAAACATATACGTACTAAAAAAAACAATACATTTAGAGTTTGTAAAATACACAATGATGAAAAATGAAGAGGCAATAATAATCCTTTGCATTATAATTAGTTTTATTCATATCAGATACACATTGTGTAAGTAACTTTAAAGTTTACTCTATTCTTCTACCAGTTCACCTGCCACTTACTTTTATGTATTTTGGGAGAATTCACGTCTTGTAACTTAAATCTAACAGATCCGATTTTCTGAACTGCGCCTGCGGCGGCGATGGCGGCGCCCATCGTGCATACAGCTCAACTAACGCGATCATTATAAAGTTGTTTAAACGACAAAACACTGCCACTTGTATATATTTGACAATCGGAATATCAGATATTCCAGGCCATATCTAAAAAAATTGTGAATATTTTGAATAAAAAAGGAAAAATGACAAAAGCAGATCATCATTCATTCTCTGTTGTTGCTGCGGTGTGTCACGTGACAAGCAATGACGCGTCACCATGGAAACCATAAAGTGACACATCAATAACGGTCGCTTTGATAAACAGAATGTTTTAAATTTACGTGTGAAAGGGTTAAACATATTAGCGGATTATACTCTGTTCATTACTGTCTAAATAAACAGGACATTTGCATTTAAATTTGGGTTATGCAGTGTTTTTAAATTATATTTTAAACTGGGGTGCCTTGAAATTGTATGCACTCTTGAAAGGTGCCCTGACTGAAAAAAGTTTGAGAAAGGCTGGTTTAATGGAACAGAAAAATAGCACCAGGGATTGTTTGCGCCGGAACACGCCTCCTTTTTTGTGCTGAACCGCCCAGCGAGCGCAAGTTCATTCACTAGTTTAGCGACGTGCTTCTGTGAAAAATAGGAATGACACATGCGTCGGTGTACAAAGTCAATTGCATGGGTGCAAGATAGGGCCCTATGTGTGTATGACATTCTTCTTTCAGACAAACACAATTGGAGTTATATTAAAAAATACACTAGTTCTTCCAAGTTTTAAAATGAATGGCAGCCCAAATTTTTTAATCCCAAAAAAGTGCATCCATCCATTATAAAAGTGCTCAACATGGCCTCGGGGGGCTAATAAAGGCCTTCTAAAGTGTACGAAATGTATCCATATTTAACACATTATAAAGTTAAATATCTAGCTTCTGACCATCTTCAGTATTCAATTTACGGAAAAAGTGTTACTGGCGCGACGATGACATTGAATGTAGCGTAGGCGTTTTGAAATGTGAGAGGCGTTAAGGCCAAAGTATACTTCACTTTTTATGCGCATGCGAGGGTCAGCGTACAGTGCACGTGACACAAATTTCGTCATCAGAAGAGTACTCGAGTGCTCAAAGTGCACCGCTGGACTTTTGTAAGCAAAGGTTGCACTTGCACATTTAATTTTTTTATTGCAGTATTTACATTGGTTGTAACTTGTGGTGAGAGATTGCTCAAAACTGCGCATGCGTCGAACGCCTGTTGAGCATACGAGTCAAAAGTATACTTTATAAGGCTGTGCGCATATGCTTGTGTGCACGTAAAAAAGACAAAAACAAAGTATATTTTTGGCTTTACACTTTCTGCATAAGTTGAAGACGGTCTGCCGCCCAGAAGCTAGATATTTTGCTTTATGTGTTAAATATGGATATTTTTCTTACACAAATCCATCGATTCGCTTCAAAAGTTCTTTGTTACCCCCCGGAGCACTTTTATAATGGATGGATGCACCTTTTGGGGGGCTTTAGATTTTTGGCGGCCATTATAAAGCTTGGATTAGACAGGACAATTTTTTTTGTATTCGTCTGAAAGAAGGATGTCATGTACACCTAGGATGTCTTGAGGGGTGAGTAAATGAGTTTTGTGTGTGTGTGTGTGTGTGTAGGTGGGTGAACTATCCCTTTAAGATGCCCCTCCCCCAATTTGTATTGCAGTCTTTTATTATGAAATAGAAATCTGTCAAAATCCCTACCTGAATGTTC
The DNA here is from genome assembly GCF_024679245.1 of Pseudorasbora parva. Classification (NCBI taxonomy): domain Eukaryota; kingdom Metazoa; phylum Chordata; class Actinopteri; order Cypriniformes; family Gobionidae; genus Pseudorasbora; species Pseudorasbora parva. Next base: position 31,162,393 of record NC_090196.1, on the reverse strand, counting down.
TGTTTAACTGAACTCATCATACATTTCCCGTATTGTTTTTTTACGGGCTTTACAATAACGCACAGTTTATTATTGTAAAGAAACCTGCTGTACATTCGAGTGTGTTGCAGTCGGACACCGTATGCTGCAGCTGTCGCTCTGTGTCGGCCTCTTTGTTTTGGACCAGCGTCTGTCACTCTTCCGCGACGACCAATAGGAGAACGCCTTACTTAACCCATTTGACCAATGAGCGTTGAGCTTTGTTCCTCTGTGCCATTTCCGAGGCGCGCGCGCGCAACGAGCCGTCGAGCTATTTCTACTTTTATCCGCCTTAGCAAAACCGCTTAATTGTGCTTTTTAGCAGAGTTATTTTTGTTTAGCCACAAGCTTCGTTGTTCAATCTTCCAAAAAAAATATTTTTTTGGATGTAACAGACAGCCGTGTTTGTCGTAAAATCCTAGGAGGACATTCAAACGGAAGGCGCGAGCCGGTTTGACGGTTGACAGCCGCTTTTATTTTCATTTATCCGCGTTCACAAGTTACCGCTTCACTTTTTAAACGGACAAAGAAGTAATCGCGCTTGCATTTCGTAAGTAAACCCCTTGTTTCATTTTGCAGTCTGGTGAAGATTAAGCATGGCGCAATTTCACGAGGATCCGGCGCTGCTCACTAAAGAGAAACTGAAGAGCGAGTTACTGGCCAATCATGTTCCTCTGCCCAGCGCTGACAGCAAGAAGGACGTGTATGTCCAGCTTTATCTGAAGAACCTGACCGTGCTCAACAAGAAAAGCATCTCTCCGGACACTTTCTCCAGCGATGAGGAGATCACAGCGCCGCTGGTGTCCAACAGAAGCCGCTCGGGGAGGGTGAGAGAGCTCAAATAAGGCTTGGGGGAAACCAAAAGCATGCATTTAAAGGGATAGTTCACACTGATAAAATTATCCTATAATTTACTCAACCTTTAAAAAGCCAAACACATTTGGAGTTATATATATCCTGGGAGTGAATGTGGATTGAGATTTTGATGCCCCAAAAAAGTGCATCCATCATAAAAGTGATCCATACACCTCCAGGGGTTATTAAAGGCTATCTGTATGTTGTTGTAGGTACAAATTTAAACAATGACACATTTTTCTTCTGATGTTTCCTTAACTTCCAGAAAGCCACAAGAAAGACAGACAGAGTTCGGGCTGAGGAGAACGACGTTTTGAGTTTGACTGATGAAGAGTTGAAGGTTCAGCTTCTCAAGTTTGGAGTTCATACTGGACCAATTGTTGGTTAGTATTATACGGTGTCCTAACTACACGCGATAAAAGTTTATCTTTTCCATGTTAATTCGAGTTTTCGTCCTAACGAGCCGCGACTGCGACACACTATGAAACTATTTTAGAAATGGTGTCTATTTTTGTGTGACAGCGGCTGGAACAACAACCCAAAACATAGCAGTGTTGATCTCAGATAGTGTTTATGTGCTTTATTTAATGTTAAATGGGTGTAATGTTACTTTGAATATCTTTTAGCACTCCCAGCTTTGTCATACTAAAAGCAGCAAAGGATAATTCACCTCAGATCTTGAAATTAAACGCATTGAAACAAGAGCGTTGAACAAACAAGTATATTCTATGACAGCGAATGACTGGAAAGTTGCTTTTCGCTGGAATCTTTGCCTCACGTGTAGTTAGGACAGGGTGTTACGGTTTCCCGTGGTTTGTGAATATTCGTGAAGGTTTGGATTGTATTCTCATTTTACCTGGTTCTGTATCTCAGCAACTACACGTAAGGTGTATGAGAAGAAACTCCTGCAGCTCCTGGAGCAGCCGCCGCTGGAGAACATCCTGCCTGAACCCGAGACCACCACCATCCCGGAGGCCATCACCATCAAAGCTGATGGAAACCAGAACGGCAACACGCATTCAGCTGAAGATCAGTACAGCGACAAAGAAGAAGGTAGTCCAGATGAGCTGTTTGCATTTGATTGTTCAAGTGTATCAGCCACTGATTTTAAAACACTAGGCCAGGCATCTCCAATCTCGGTCCTGGAGGGCCGCTGTCCTGCAGAGTTTAGCTCCAACCCCAAATAAACACACCTGAACTAGCTAATTAGTGTTACAACAAGGCCCTAGTAAGACACTGATTAGCGTGTTCAAGTGTGTTTAATTGGGGTTGGAGCTAAACTCTGCAGGACAGCGGCCCTCCAGGACCGAGATTGGAGACCTCTGCACTAGGCATCATACAATTTTCGACTTTTTTTCGAGGATTACACTGCTGTACTTTTAAGTTATTCAGAACACAACAAATTATTGCAGAAACATCTAACAAAATACCCTTTTTTGCGAGCCAGGGCTTTCAACGGGCCGGGCTGGGCTAATAGCTTCGGACCTGTAGCACAGAGCCCAAACCCACACTGCTTTTCCACCGTCGGGCCAGAAGCTCTGCAGCGCTTCACTAAAACCCACCCGTAACACGCCTTTCTGAAACCGCATCACACAAACCCATTATTTCACCAGCAAATGGTAGTTTTATCAGAAACTAACGAGATCGCAAAATAGGGATGTCCCGATCAGGTTTTTTTGCCTCCGAGTCATTTGATTTTGAGTATCTGCTGATACCGAGTCCCGATCCGATACTTCTATAATACATAAAAAAAGAATAAAGAAGAGCGAAAAAACGAACCAGGATGTTTCTTATTTTTTATTTGATTCACCTTCTTTTAACATCCAACAACTCTAACAAACAGAGCACTTCTGTGAGGTAGCTTGAACAATCAAGTAATAAATAACAAAATCTTGCAGAACAATTAATTATGTTGGTGTGAAATAGAAACAGTTATGGAAATTAAATTAAATTAAATAATCTGCTCCCAAAAATCCCGAAAAAATCTTAGTGCCTCAGTGACAACTTCGATCTCAGCTGTCAATCATGACATCACACAGCCGTTTTTATAGCATCAAATAACTAACTTAAACTAAACTTATTTAAAAAACAAACACTTGAAATGAAATCACCGTTATAATAACTGCCTACAATGACATAAACTAACTTTGGGGAAAAAATATTTGAAGTGTAATTTGACTGAAGTGTAATTAACAATGCTTTTCAGGTTTTTATAGGTCTAACATTAGTTTGAAGTTCATTAGTTAAAATGAATAAAGTAGGCTAATGAAATGTAAAATAGCTGCATATTTAACTGTTTAAATTAAAGAATAATCCTTACAAAAGCTATTCAATCAAGAGCAGTGAGTGATTCCTTATCTTTTGTTTGAGATTGAACAGACAGCAGTAAAGGCTACTGCCCCTTTAAGACCTAATGGAAGGCTCTGCGTCGTCTTTCTCGACTGTATAAAGTCATCTTAAGGCATATTCAGACTATATGTCTGCTTGGATACTCATCAAGATGGACATGCTGACATACTTCTTGTGTGAGTTGGTCCGTTTAAGCGCAAGTCTTGAAAGAGAACTCAATATTTGCGTGCTGTGAGACGAGTGCGCGCTTTCGGATGATGCAGAGAGACAGATCAGCGCGCGCGCTCTCATTCGCGTCTTCTGGCGAATATACACGGGTGATATTAGCGCTGTTGTAATGCATCACCGAGGAGCCAGCACGTGTATCCATCTACAGAAACATACATAAAGCATTATTTTCAAGTTACAACCCATATTATTGATGCGTCATCATGCTCACCTCACCCCAGAATATACATTATATCAGAGTCCTGATCGGGATGTAACGTCCGATTCCGATCGAGTCTGAAATCACGTGATCGGATTGGGACATCCCTATCGCAAAATGAACATAACAGTGGCCGTTTATTGGCATTTTTGTTGTTTACTTAAAGCTGCTATCCATAACTTTTTTTTATTTCAAGATTTACAAATGATATAATGCGACTGTACTACATGAATTAGTTTTCCCAACCATGTTTTTATCTTACCCTGAATCGTTATGGTACACTTATAATAAGTGTTTATATTGGGACTATTTCAGAACCGATCTGGTAGGGACCACCGCGGAGGAGCACAGTCCCTGCGTGACTCGCCATAGACATCAACTGAGAGAAGTAGATCCGGCTGTAATGTTCCTCCGCAAGATATATGCAGTTCTGTTTATTAACCGCTAGAGCACAAAGTTATGGACTGCAGCTTTAAAGATTTAAAACCCAAGCATCAATTTTTTACAATATTAAGTGTACATTGATCATTATGATTTAAACTGTGTCGTGATTGCACATTAGAACCACAGACAAACGTCGGACGCTCCTGAAAACTGCCGTTGCTTTATTTTAAGAGACATGCGAATCAAAATATGGATCGTTATAAAGAGGCGAGATATGCTGATAGATGAAATAAATCCATGATTGTGATTGCCTATGTGATTTGTCTGATTTCTTCAAGCGGACGTATTTACCATGTTTACTATATTAATGGTTTGCGTGTGTAGTCTTTGGCATCGCATACACATTTTTTTATTTTTCTGCTTTATGTGGTGAACAGACTCCACATCAGATCACAAACAGAAATCATTTCAAACACTCGCTGCTGTCTAAAATGGTAACACTTTACAGGAAGGTTTAACTAGTTAGCATTTGTTAATGCATTAGTGATCATGAACAACACCTCTGTTCAGCTTTGTTTATCTTCGTTAACGTTAGTTAATAAAAATACAGCTGGTCATGGTTTGTTCATGTTAGTTTACAAAGCATTAACTAATGTTAACAAAATGTTAATAATGCATTAGTAAATGCTGAAATTAACATTAACAAAAATGAATAAATGCTTTATAAGTGCATTTCATTATTAGTTCATGTTAACTTTTGAACCTTATTGTAAAGTGTTACCGCTAAAATGATTTTAAAAGTCTTTAATGCTGATGTTAGCTGGTATATGAAATCATCCGCGGCGCTGCCGTGTCCAGGCTCAGATAAACTCCGCCTTTGTTTGTAACCACTCCTCAAGCCCGAGCTGGCCCACTTTGGACCAAGGTATTTGGTGGGCCGTAAAATCCTTTCCGTTGGCCCAGAGGAAGGCCCGACGAGGCCCGATCAAGCCCTGGAAGTGACAGTGAAAACACGACTGGCCCCGGCGGCTTTTGTGTTCTAAAATTGGCTCAAAATATCAAACATGTTTGATCTCACCCGACTGGATTGAATCAGAGTGTGAAGCTAAAAAACTAGCATCTGTGCTCATCATACATTACAGTATTTTTATTTAAATCTGTCAACTCCGGCTGACCCTAATCTGGCTTTGTTTTTTGCCAACTAGCAATAACGCATCCAGATTGTAAATCTAAAAATATGGGCATAAATTGGGTAGTATATTCCTGGTTTTAGTAAACAATAAACCACCATAAATGCTGTAGCTTGTTGAGGAGAGCTAAGCTATCAGAGTCTGCATGTGAACCGGGTCATCCAGACAAGCACTTTTTCTTTATCAAAAATTTAAGAGACTTCAGCTTTCCAAAAATTGCTCTAGAATTTATTATTTTTTTAATTGTCATATCAATTTCCTTTTCACCAATTTTTCTGTACATTTCATTGGCAGAAGTTGATCCAGTACCTGAGCCTGTTCCTGTAGTGACTAAGCCGGTGCGGAGCAGAGGAAAGACTCCAGTCACCACCAGGACCAGCAGCAGGCAGCGCACTAAAGTAAAGCCTGCTCGTTAGCATCGCAATAGAGTCTCATCAGGCCTCGCTTAATGGTGATTAATTTGAGGTTCCTTCTGTTCAGCAGCAGGTGGAGGAGACGGCATCAGCCATTGAGGAAGCATCTGTGGACGGAGGAGATATTCTGAAGGAAATCTTTCCCAATGAACCTGCCACACCAACCGGAATAATGTGAGTATGAAGATGAGCCGTCCTGAGTGAAGGACGTTTCATAGAAAAGTTTACTTGGTTAAGTCACTTGTGATTAGGTTTGGGTACCGAACTCAGTACTTTTAAGGGCACCGACCGAATTACGGCGGTGCTACAGAGTACCGATTCACATTAATTAAATCAGTACCACATTTCGGTACCTGAGAACGCATCTGGTGATTATGGTATCTGTGAATATTAAACAGCAAAAAGACTCTTTTCGAATCCTGTGAGTTTGTGTGAATAAATGGCGCTGTCCCGCAGTTTATTTACCTTACACACACACACACACACAATTGTGTTTTTCCATCTCATACGAGGACATAAACGAATGTCCGTCATCTCTAGAGCTGCTCTGAAGGGGGTCGCACACCGGACGCGGAGCTCGGCGGCGCTCGGCGGCGCGCCATGTCTTTAAAATTCGAACACATTGTTTTCAATGAGTGTACGCACACCGGTGGCGGCATTCGGCGCCTGTCCGCGGCGACTCAGGAAGTTGTTCTAAATCCTGCCGCGCCACAGAGCGCCATTTCAAGGCTTTATATTAAAAGTATATTATCGTTAAGGTATACTGATTTCAACCTTTGCTACAAGACACATTTGTTTTACATTCTGAGTTCGACAGCTTGAATAAAGTCTAAACATATTTTGGGGAAATGTATAATAAACGTAGCCTTTTAAAATGTGCGCGTCTGGTGTGCGATACCTGAGACGCTGCGTGGCGCGCCGCCGAGCGCCGCCGAGCTCCGCGTCCGGTGTGCGACCCCCTTGAGAGTCAATTCATGAGCATTTTACTGTTTATTTGAGAAAAACTACCGTCATGTCATACACACACAGAATCTCAAAGGTCTTCACGGCAACCTCTAACATTATATTAATGTTGTACAGTAGAGTTTAGATACGTCTCGGTGAAATAAGAATACTAACACTAATGTAATAATTATAAACTATCAAACTTTTTTTATTTTTTTATTTAAGTAATATATCACAATTTTTCTTCCATGTTTTAATTTTAACAGTATCAGTTTGTTTGACAAAAAAAGTTTCATTAAATTAAAAGATAAATTAATGTTTTATTTGATTACCAGAAAATACACAACACAAAATTTGTGGGAAATCTTTTCATAGAAATTTAATTAAAAAGGAAAAAATTATAATATGGTTGTTTTTATGAATTCAGTTAATTAAGTAGCTGTAGCCTAAATTTGCTGTTAAATATTACAGTGAACAAACATCACAGACAATGGCAGACCAAGGCAGCTCTTGCATAATCTGTCAGTAATACTTCTATAAATGACTTACAGTTTCTGGAGAGTTATTGATGTATCTCTAAAGTACCGGAAAAAGGTACCGTTGGGTACCGGTACCGAATTGCAGATACCGGTACCAGCTAAAATGTGAATGCTACCCAACCCTACTTATGATCAGTGCTTTTAAAGTTAATGTGGAAGATGTGAGTGTATTTTTATTTTGTGGCAGCACCATATTTTTGTATAGAATTTAAAATAGATAGACTGCACCAAGAATGTTCACCACCTCTATCACAAAGGGATTTTGATTTGAAAAATTATTTACAAAAAGAAGCTAAGATTGATGTTAATTTTATAGAAGCTAATGTGACGTTAAGGTGTTTCTCATTGGATGGTTATAAATTCCACTATTCTAGTATTTAATTATATATGCATTTTATTATATTCAAAGTCAAATGGTTTGGGGGAAAATTCACATTTAAATGTATTTGGAAACAATATGTAAAAGTAACAACCAGAAAGCAATACGAACCTGGGTTATTATAGTTAACTAAAACCATAAAATTAAATAAATATAATAAATGTTATAGAAATAAAATAAATTAAATGTATAAATGTTCAACTTTTTTTATTTCAGCTAGTTGCCAAGGTAGCGTTTCTGTTTCTATTGTTTCTATTCTAACTTGATGTACTAAAATAACTAAAACGTAAAATGAATGAAAAATTTATTAAAGCTAAATTTAAAAACAACAACTAAAAATCCCCAAATTATTAAAAATTACAAAAACAAACACAATTACTAAAACTTGAACTGAAAACAGAAATAGAAAAATATTCAAATAAAATAATTAAAAATATTAATGAATTATAATAGTATCTCAATAATACTAATATTCTGTCTTTCTCCTCCGATATGTTTGTTATATGTAACTTGTTTACATGTTGATGATGGTCGCTTATCAGCAGGCCCACACGGAATCTGTGCGCCATTTTTTTTTTTAGGGATATTTTAAAATGTCTAAGATAAAATTTACCACAGAGGAGTTAAGTAAACATAATTTGTCTACAGAAATGTCATATTTATAGCTATTCAAATTAGTTATTTACTTTGGTAGTTATGTATTTATATTGCTCTATTGTTGAATGATATAAAATTGTTTATTTAATGATTTGTCTACAATACAGTTGATAAAGCAATGTTTTCTGTCTTTTAGTGGATGTAGCCTATAATAAGAGAGATCAAGCTTTGTTCTATTTGTATTGTAAACCTTAAATACAATTTAAAAGTGAATATTTTATTTGTAATGCTTTCCGTTCCAATATTCTTAGATCTTTTAAACACATTTAAAACCATTCTGAATAATTCTGCAGTTTAAAAAAAAAAAATCAGTGCAGAAATCACAGATTCTATGTGGCCCTGCTTATTAGTGCTTTAATTAAACCCACTTTATGTTTTCTATCCGAACAGGGCCACATGTCGGAGGCCGATCCACGGTGCAGCTGGACGTCCGGTGAAGCCGCTGAACCTCTGGTCGGAGGAGCCCCTCCTACAGCAGAACATTTACACAGCGACTAAATCCTCCATCACAGACGTTCGCAGTGCAGCACCCGCCGCTCCTCCCAAACCCCGCCGCTGGCTCGCTTTCTGGCTGAAGCTTCTGGTGTTCATCGCACTGGCTGCGTCTCTGTATTACGCCTTCCAGAACGTCACCTCCGATCAGATCAACTCCTTCCAGCTGTATGTCCAGGACAATGTGATCACACCCATCGTCAAATACATCAGTTGGGAAAGCCCATCCGGAGACGACGACAGCGAGTGAGCAGCAAATCATCGTCAGCATGCATCTACTGTCAGACTGATTTTCTAGTCCTTTAAGGAGCAACTCATCGGCAGGGTTTGGGGAGGGAGGGATTCTGGTTATCGCAGTTTGACCTAGCGGTCACATCTGAATAGACTCGTGTTTCAAGTAGTCTTTAAACTCTGTGTGTTTTGATCTTGCTTTGTGAATTTACGGTTTTGTAGCATTCGAGACGACGTAGACGAGAGTGTAGTGTTCATTCATAATCGCCAGCAGCGAATCGACTCCCTGTTCACAAATACACAACGAGAGTTTAAGACTCTCCTTCGTGCTTCTTCAAGTGCCAAGATGCGGCTAACACACAAGCACAATTCGGTTTCACACACACACAAATCACGGCTGGAAGGAAGAGCCTCAAGCTGAATGTTTGCAAAACAAAATCTTTTTAAGCGTTTTCTTGAATAAACCTGGGGAAGTTTTATTTTTAGCATGGCTGAATCTGACATGATGAAGTGTTGCTAATAAGGCCAGAGTGAAACAATTGTTCTTGCATAGTAGGTCAAACTCACAAGGAAATATCTTGGTCATATTTCACAACAAAATGAAACAAAAATGATATATATTATTTATATCACACATACACTACTCATATTTATTGCTATGGTAAAAAAAAACTTGTTACTGTAATGAAAAATTACTGTTATACTAAAATTAATGTTAATTTAAATTAATATAATGTCTGGGTGCAATTATTTTGTACATAAAATTGCCCTTTAATCGAAATACAGACAGTGGGTGTACACTTAGAAATGTAAAACTTATTTTTTAGCATTACAGTAAATGAGAATTGTGTGGAATATGCTTAATTGGACATATTTAAATTATTAATACTTTATTTTGTGCTGAAATATGACTTGAATAGGACTGAAATTCGTGTGACGGTTTTTGTGAGATTCATCCCGTAGCTTTTGCTTAAATGATTTGTAGCACTGAAATGTGACCTGAACTGCCAGATCAGATGATGTCTGGTTTTGGTACTCGACTTTTTAGATCGATTGTTTTCTTTGTTTTTATTATCCAGAGCTTGAAAGAAAATATAATCTTATATGAAAGCCTTGTGTAGAAAAAAACGCTTCACTTTTTTTTAATAGGTAATGTTGGCTTGTTAAATGTTTGTGATGTTTTCATAATGTGATGTGGCATTGTAGCCGATTTAAAAACCCGTAATGAGAATCGAGTCTGCCGACACTTGCCTGTTATTGACTGTAATCAGACCGTCTGTGATTCATCTGACTATGAATTCATTTCTTATCTGTGATTTTTCAAAACAAAAACATTGTCCTCTGGACATGTACTAATAAGTAGATCTTCATTTCATTCAAAAGAATACATTGGTGATGCATCTTCATTTGCAGGGGTTGTTTTTATATTTTGCTACTTTCAGTTTATAACCAATTTTTCTAACGTCTTCTCTAAAAGGAAAAACTTTTTTTTAAATGCAGTGGGTTACTTTTAAATGTGCATATACCGACTCCACTAATCACTAACTAACATCTTAGTTTTGTACTGCTGTGTCAAAGGCAGTAAATGGCATACAAGTCCAATTTGCACTTTGTATTTAGGCAGCTAATTGTGGAAAAATGGTCATGGAATGATTTGAATATTTATCATTGATTCAATACAAATCTGGTGTAAAATAAAAGAAAACCATTGAAATCCCAGAGGTGACTTTTTCTTGTAGTTTATTTACAGCAAGGTCAGTTCCGTGACTGACACACACACACACACACGACATTCCAGCAATTTGATTTAATCAGGAATGTTTCCTGTCATTTTTGACAGTAGGTTTGACCTTTAGACATCATTGCACATAGCAACTAACAAAACCATATAATCAATCCTTTTTTCAGATTATGTACACAAATATATTTAGCAATAATTATCTACTGCGCAATATTCACAAATATTCCTCAAACACGCTTGAAAGACAGCAGACGGTGACTTTGAGTTGCATGGAATCTCTTGCGTAATACACTCCGGAAAAGCCCCGCCCCTCATGTCTGATTAACCGGTCTAGCAAATTCTACTATGGCGAAGGCTTAGTTCATGAATATTAATTAGGTAATGTGACGTTATCCAGTTGGCCGGGCTGATTGGCTAAGACCAACGCAGGTAGGCAAATTTCTGTATTTTATTATATTAAGATAAAAAAGGTGATAGACTACTAAAAACAAAACAAAAAGTCAAATGTGATACGTGTCATGTATACTTAATAATAATACACGATCTAATAACAAATGTATTTTTAATATATTAAAATGTAGTAAAAAAAAAAAAATTATTCAAAATAAACAGGAAGAGTGAAAACTGGAGAACAAATTTCTCAGATATTTCTGTAGATAAATTAATGTCATCATTTGCAAATATAATTGTTAAAAAAAAATCTTGAATGAATGTAAAAAAGTTGTATTTTATCACTGGCACTGTTTATATCTCATGGTAATTAATATTACCGTGTACATCCACTGTGTGTAGGGGAAAAAAATGAAAAAAAGGTAATTACGACTTTTCATTTCACATTTCTGACTTCATAACTAGCTTTAGTTTTTTGGGTGTTTGGGTGTACCTTGTGGTGGAAAATGCCGTTCATATTAATATTCATAAGCCAAGACTTCGTCTATCTGAAAAAAACTATCTGAAAAAAAAAAAAAATCTGATTACGAGATAAAAAGTCACAATTAGCTTTTAAAATGTGAAACAAGTTTCCATGGTTTTCTGCATTGAAAGGGCTTTAAAAAAATAATAATATTCATGAGCCAAGACTTCGCCCATAGTAGGATTTGTAAAGTAGTGGGCGGAGCTTGCAGTGACGCAGTCGCTTCCTTTATCCGGTTCAGTCTTGCGCCGCTCTCACTCACCGCTCGGTCTCTATGCGCAGCCGGTAGAGGAGAGGACGGAGGCGCCATTTTGCGACAACTTCTCTAAAGTAAGAGATCTCCCACCTTACACCACCTTTGTCTTGGTCTTCACGCACATATTAAACCGTCTCTTCACTGTTACCTCAGATACATACTTCTTAACATGTTAAAATGCGTTAGTTAGCGTTATTTTCATCACAACGTCTCCCTCAAGAGCGCAGGGCCGCTGACCTCTCCACAGAACCACATGATGATAGAGGACAGATTACTCTCTTAATTGACACATTAGCGTTTCTAAACATGCTTACAGCCTAACCAATGTTAATTCTTCGCTCAGGTCCACCTTCAGACATGTATCCGAACACACTAACCCACCTGGCCCGGGCGAACCCCTTCAGCGCCCCGTTGTTCACGCTGCAGAAAGCCGAAGAGCCCGAGACAAACACTCCCGTACAGAAGCGCAGCCTCGCCGCCGCCGCAGTAGCCGGTAAGACCCCCGGAGAACTAAAACACGTTTTTAATGCTTAAAAGTCATTTTGAGTGGGTATAAAGGGGGTGTATACCTACATAACCCATCACATGTCTCTGTTTATTATTGTATTAACGCTTGAAATGGATCAGAATGGGAAATAACACCATATGAACGTTGAATTAAAGGTTAGAATCACTAAGTTAGTTAGCATTGTGCTAACTAGAGCTGTTTAGATGATTAGGAAGTCCCTTTAAATGCTGTAGTTACCTCGTTTATAACATTTGTAGATGTATATTGTGTAGTTTGCGTTGAATAGTCATTTAGTGTAGCTCCAATTTGCTGCTTGATATGCTTTTCTGGCCATGTTTCGTTCATGGAGGGCAATGAAGGACAAAGTTAGAGGACGCGTTATAACGCTTTTGGGAGACGTTGTTACATGTTAATGCACCAGAGTTGTGTGAATTTGTCAAATTCATAAAAATGGTGTTTAGCCGGCTAGGGGACATGTTTTATTTTATTTAAAGCGTCCTATTCTCCACATGACCTGTGCGGGTACCGCTATTATCAATGAGGCGCTATCTGATTGGCTCCAGCTCTCAGCAAGGCGCGTTCTGATTGGCCGTCAGGTCTGAGGAACACGTCCAAGGCCGCTATCGTGTGTCGTTCAGCATCTTGCCCAACATTAAACCGTACATTTTAATACCTTTTGCATGTGTTATCAGTGCCTCTCCCTGATAGGGTTGTGTAGTAGATTTAGTAGAAACGTTTGCTTAAACGTTTTCTGTTTACCTGAGTGTATAATACCATAAAAAGAAGACAGCTTTTCAGTTTGTAGGTTAGCGAGGTTTATGTCAAGGTATTGTGAATTGAAACATATTGAGATATGAGTCTCCAAAATGAATTAATAATTGATGATTAAAAAAATAGACTGAACAGATTTTCCTTTGTCATATATACAGGTCATATTTATTGTTCGACAGTATAACTTGTCTTTTTACATGAAAATACAGTATTTGTTCAATAGGATGGAGATCCTTTACACAAGGATGATCATATTTGATGCTCTGTGTGATCTAAGGGTCAGTTGTTCATTGAGTTGAATCTGGATAAGAATGATCTGGACTTCTGGAAATCCCATGTATTGCTATCCAGGATTTTTCATAGCAAAATTGGATTGGATAACACTTTCAGCTCTACGGAGCCCCTAAAGCAGTGTTTCTCAAACTTTTTCTGCCATTCCCCACTTTGGAGGTAGGGAAGGGCCACGAGCCCCACCTGTCCCCAATCACCCAACAAAATGGTAATTATCTAGGCTTTAAGTTTGCCTGTTAACATTTATTTGATTAACATCACATTTAAACCTTTCATGTGTACAGTCAAAATATTTTAGCTGAGTTTTTTTTAAGGCAACGTTATTTTAGAACGTTTCAAATTAATGTTTCTATGGCAACGCGTCATGTTTATCACGTGACTCACCATAATCAAAATAGCGCTGAATGACAGATGTATCGCTTTTATTACGTTTTTTTTTCTTTTTTATTTAAAATATTGACATACTTGCTTACCATGTCATCAACTGTCTAATAATCCAATTGTAGGTGTGTTTTGCCATTTAAACCCCTTTATAAATGATCTTGATTTTGATCTATAATGTGAGATGGGCGCTGCCACGTTTGAACAAATGCACTGCAGTTCAGAGTCCTGTCAATCGGATTTGCAGTACGTATATTCATCAGCTTCTCCTGGAATAAGTAAGTGACCGGTGAACTGGGAGAAGAATCGAGCAAACTTTATAGTTACTTACACTATGTGTATCTGATATGAATAAAACATGTCGGCCAATTATATTTGAATGGATTGTTATTGCTGCTTCCAAAGACACCAGTGTATTCTACAAACTCTAAATGTATTGTTTTACTAGTACTTGTGTATTTAAATGTTACCTATTCAGTTAAACCTAAAATAAACAGTATGCGGTTGAAAACACTGCATGACGTATGTCAAGAGCTGAGCGCGTATGCATCTGGCTCAGTGCCAGCCGAAGCGCGTCCCACCGTTTGAATCTGACAGTTATGTCACGTCACTAAACATTCTAAATCCCATATGTGGGTCCGTACTCTCAGGGGCATAGAAATAAAAATCCCATGTGGGACCGCTCAAAAGGTTAATAGAGATGGGCACAAAAAATTAACACATTTCCTCCCGTTTGTCGTGCCCCACTTGTCATGTCTCTATTCCCCACCAGTGGGGCGCGCCCCACACTTTGAGAAACGCTGCCCTAAAGGGACATAATGATGGAAAAAATATGAGGGAAACCGTCAATGCTTTCTCTTTGAATAGTTTAGCGTAGCTTTCACCCGAGAAACTGCGTTTGCCCGCAAAGACCTTTTGACTGGTTCATCTCTTATGATAGTAGTATAGATGTAGTTTACAAACAGCGATGATAAACACTTTAAATCAAATATATTTTTGATTAGATATTTAAAGCAGTTTGGGGATTATTTTATGGCACCAAAATATTTTACTTTACTGTAGCCTAATGTTAGAGCAAATTAAACAAATATACTGTATTTTATGACCAATTTTAATGTTGTTCCCGAAATCCATAAATGGGATCAGTATAATCCTGTTTAAATTTTTTTAGGGATCAAAGGTATCCCAGTCTTACTAAAATGTTTTGAACAACACAAACTAATGATTTGATCCAGATCAAAACAAAGATTGCATTGTGACTTGATTTCAGAATCCTGTTCTTCTTTTGATCAACCTGTTTTTTGAGATATGAGCCAATTCGATAGCTGAAATCCAATCCATTCAGGTTACATTTGAACAACTGGCCCTGAGAGATTAAAACACCCTGACATGGTGTGATAGCAGGTGAAAGGTCATGCTTTAAAGTCCAGTGTGGCGGTTTTCCACTAACCCCAAACGAGCGTCTCAGACCTTGTGTAGATGAACGTGATTGCGTGTTTCTCCTCAGAGGGAGACAGCTGTGAGTTCGGCTCACAGAAATACCTCGTCCTATGTGGCTTTGGAGGGATCCTCAGCTGTGGCACCACACACACGGCTGTGGTGCCCCTCGACCTGGTCAAGTGCCGAATGCAGGTCCGTGTGTGTGTGTTAGCTGGAGTCACCCGAGTGTGTCAGTGTGACCCAGTGCAACTGCAACCCCTCATCAGCATGTTAAGTGTCGTGTTGTGACGCATGAGCATGTGTGTGTTGTTCCTGTGTTCCCTCACGTCACAGACACGGGCAATAGCTGTGAGTTCGGCTCGGGGAAATACTACGCCCTCTGCGGGTTTGGGGGCATCTTGAGCTGTGGTATTACGCACACGGCCGTCGTTCCCCTCGACTTGGTCAAGTGCCGTCTCCAGGTCTGTACTCACCTCCATCCCCTTCATCAAGTTAATGAGATGGCATCCGTGGCAAAGGGTCACTAACACTTTTAATGTGATTTGACTAAACAGCTAACCAATCTGAGATGGTTTAATTTGCGGTGCTATATCATTCTGCACAAACGGTTTAAAATATAAAATTGAAAAAAACACTGAAGGAGAAATTATGCAGAATGTTCAAGCTGCTCTTTTCCGTAAAACAAATGGAAAACTGACGCCATTTTGTAAAAGAAGGGAAGCACTATATGAGGATTAGTAACTCTTTCCCCGCCAGCATTTAAAAAAAAAAATTTGTCAGCCACAGCCAGGGTTTTTGACTATTTTCACCAAACTTTAATAGCCCATAGAATATTTTGTTTTATGATTATCGGAGTATGCAATATATCAAAAGAAAGAGCAGACCCTCTTTTAATCAAAAACATTTTTTCTAGCTGCTTGCATTTCTTTTTTTATCAACACATATATGGGTAGTTTCATACAAACAACAACATTTTGAACAAAAAGCTGAGAAAATCACGTTTTTGTGAAAGACTGTTTCCAGATCCGATTTAGAGCGACGCTCAAACACAGATCGAGATCGAGTCCATCAGCCCCCCTAAAGCTTAACAGTCCTGTAGCTCGTCCTGGGTCCACATTTCATTCACTAACATCAGATAGTTTGGATTTATTTGATGTTTAATGATCATGTTATTTTGCATATGCATCTGCTTGCATACGATCGCTTGTTTTACTGCGTCTTACTCGCATGTGTTTTGATCAGGAGTTTCAGTACTCATTCAGAAGATGCGTATAACAGCGGAAACCTGAAAAATTCAGTTTTGTGCCGGGAAAAAGTTAAATGACCATCAATTTCTTTAAATCGATCTGTGACTCTTTGCCACTGATGTCATCCAAGTAACCTTTGGTTTACTTTTTGATTTATTAATTTTGTTCCAGCATGTAAATACCATTTTTGAAGTGCAACCATTAACCGTGTTCCTTCATAACCAGCCGGTTCCTGCTGAAGTTCCTCTGTGGTCGTTTGTGTCATTGCAATAACCAAATGCTGCTTTTAGGTGGATCCTGCTAAATACAAGAGCATCTTCAATGGGTTCTCCGTCACGATCAGAGAGGATGGCATGCGTGGGTTGGCCAAGGGCTGGGCGCCCACCTTCATCGGATACTCCATGCAGGGGCTCTGCAAGTTCGGCTTTTACGAAGTGTTCAAGATCATGTACGGTGACCTGCTAGGAGAGGTGAGATCAATGATCATGTGACGCTTAAGAAACATGTTTCAAACCTTGAATTTACTCACTACCATCATTCTGGCTTTAATACAATGAATTTAAGTGATACAGTACTTAAACAATAGTAATATTCTGAGTTTGCTTTTGTGTTCAGGTAATTAAACTCTCCAAAAAGAATAATATCTCAATAATCCTAATAATTGATGATTAAATGGGCTGAATATAATTATATAAAATGTATTTATATGATATACAAAATTTTATTTAAATAGAATTTTCCCCCATTCAAATTTAATGGAAATTATATTCAATTTATATTAGTTTATATTTAAATTGTTAGTTTAGAGTAATAATATTACTCCCATAAAAATATATCTGTTAATCTACAAGTAATATTAACCAATTATAAAAATATTTAGATTTGTATATTGAAAATGATACTTGGTGCTTAATTTATAATAATTACATTTTTTTGCACTTGTATACCATGCAGTAATTTTCCACAGTTTGATAATTAAACGGCACTAAACACAGAAGCCATGCCATAAAGCCTGTTAGCCGATGCTCGTGTCCTTCCTGTCCTCTCACAGGAAAACGCGTACTTGTGGAGAACCTCGCTGTATCTGGCTGCTTCTGCCAGCGCTGAGTTCTTCGCAGATATCGCTCTGGCCCCTATGGAGGCGTGTAAAGTGCGTATCCAGACTCAGCCTGGCTATGCCAACACCCTGAGAGAATGTGCCCCCAAGATGTACGCCGAGGAAGGGGTCTGGGCGTAAGTATCCTCACTTTATACCAGTTGGGAGCTCAACACGTTCCTTAGATCCACCTCTGGGGAGTTTCTCCGCTCCGGTTCTTCGGGATCGGGCCGGAGTCTCCCGGCAGCTTCACTGCTGTACAGTCGGGGGTGCTTGAGTCATTGGCGTGTGAGATCAGTCTACCTGCTTACCCAGCATCCTCTCTGCCCTGAACCTTCCCAGGAAACCAGCAGGGCAGAACCGCTGGACAGCAGACAAAACCTTTGAAATGAACTAATGAGCTCTGTTGACTTTTAAAGGGATAGTTCACCCAAAAATGAGACTGATGTTTATCTGCTTACCCCCATTGCACCCAAGATGTAGGTGTGTTTGTTTCTTCAGGAGAACACAAATTAAGATTTTTAACTCCAACCGTTTAAGTCTGCCAGTCATAATGCACGTGAATGGGTAACAGTTCTATGAGAGCAAAAAAAAACATGTTTAGACAGAATGCCCACAAAAGCCCTGCTGCTCGTGATGACAATGATGTCTTAAGACACGAACCGATCGGTTTCTGTGAGAAACACAACAGTATTTTTTTTTTTTTTTTTTTTTTTTTACCTCATCAGACGAATCTCATCTAGTGTGCTGGTGGGGTCATAATGGCATGATTATAGATATATATTATGTAGATGTCTCATTTGGCTGATCCATATATATATATATAAATATATATGTGTATATATATATGTGACCTGAGCTGACCTTGGGAACACTAGATGAGATTTGTCTAATATGAGGTAAAAAAACCAAACAAATACTGTTGTGTTTCTCACAGAAACCGATCGGTTCGTGTCTTAAGACATCGATATGTCGTCACGAGCAGCAGGGCTTTTGTGTGTGCTTTTATGTTGTCTAAGCATGTTTTTTTACTCTAATAGTTGTTACCCATTCACGTGCATTATGACTGACAGACTACAACGGTTGGAGTTAAAAATCTTCATTTGTGTTCTCCTGAAGAAACAAACACACCTACATGTTGAATGCACTGGGGGTCAGCAGATAAACATCACATTTTCATTTTGTTTTTGGGTGAACTATCCCTTTTAAGCACTCGTCTAAGAGTTAACAAGTGTGTGACTCTTCCGGCAGGTTCTACAAAGGTGTGGTTCCTCTGTGGATGAGACAGATCCCATACACCATGATGAAGTTCGCCTGCTTCGAGCGCACCGTTGAGCTGCTGTACAAATACGTGGTGCCCAAACCCCGCGGCGAATGCTCCAAATCCGAACAGCTGGTCGTCACGTTCGTCGCTGGTTATATCGGTAAGACTAATTTTCTGGAGATTGAACTGATTTATGGGGTAACACTTTACAATAATGGTCCATCAGTTAATGCATCAACTAACAATCACTATTTATAATTTTGTTAACGTAAAAAAATATATATATATCGTTGGTTCATGTTAGCACAGATCCATTAAATATCGTTAGTAGTAATATTAATTCCATATATTTATGAACTAATTAAATTTATATAGAGTTAATATTTTAATCTAAAGATTTAATCTTAATTTATTCATTTTAATAACTTTAAAATAATAAAATAAAGTTATTTTATTGATTTTAGTTTTATTTTCATTATCTTTAAATATATTGTATACTTTATTAATTTCTATAGTTTTTCTATTAATTTATTTTATTGAATACGTTTCATTCTTATTTAATTCTAGATTTATATAGATGTTTTCTATTATTGCTTCTATTCAATTTTAATTATTCATATTCATAATATTATTATTATGTATTTTAATTAATTGTTGTTGTTATTCACAACAATCAATAATTTTATATTACTGTTATTAATTATATATTATAATTCACTGTGGTGGTAGTATTTGTGATATATTTCTAATTTATATTAATTCTATTTTAAATTACGGTTATTACTATTTTATATTTATGTTAATATATTTATCAATTTATTATTTTAATATTTTATTTATTCTAGATTTTTATTCATATATCATTAATTATATTGTATTTAATTATTAATTTCTATAGTTTTTTTCATGTAACGTTTATTAGATTTTAGTAAATCTATTTTATTCTAGTTCTTTAATTCTACATTTATACAAGTGTTGTTGTTATTATAAAAGTATTTTGTTTTTGTATTACTTTATTTTTTTATATAGATTTTTAAATTCTAGTACTTTAATTGTTTTTCATTATTAATCGTATTTTTATTACATTTATCATTAATATTGTAATTAACTATTTCCATTAACTTCTGTAAAATATTTATTTTCTGCTCAACCGTTTCACAGCTGAGTTTATTAAATCCGTGTTGTGATGTATGTTCTGCTTGTGTCTTGTAGCCGGTGTGTTCTGCGCCATCGTGTCTCATCCGGCTGACTCTGTCGTCTCCGTGTTGAACAAAGAGAAGGGAAGCACAGCCGTACAAGTGCTCAAGAAGCTCGGACCTAAAGGTGAGACTTGTCTTTTTCTGAAGATTTTTCTCAATTCAACACGTTCCTTAGATCCACCTCTGGGGAGTTTCTCCGCTCCGGTTCTTCGGGTTCGGGCCGGAGTCTCCCGGCAGCTTCACTGCTGTACAGTCGGGGGTGCTTGAGTCATTGGCGTGTGAGATCAGTCTACCTGCTTACCCAGCATCCTCTCTGCCCTGAACCTTCCCAGGAAACCAGCAGGGCAGAACCGCTGGACAGCAGACAAACTATTCAATTAAAAGAATGCATCAATTTAAACAATTACCAAATCGCCTCTCTTCTTATCCACCCTCTTGACTGGTGTGTGTTGTTTTTTCAGGTGTGTGGAAGGGTCTGGTCGCCCGTATCATCATGATCGGTACCCTGACGGCCCTGCAGTGGTTCATCTACGACTCTGTGAAGGTCTACTTCCGCCTGCCCCGCCCACCTCCCCCCGAGATGCCCGAATCCCTCAAGAAGAAGCTCGGCCTCACAGAGTAGAAAGCCCCGTGAGATCCAGCGATCGCCCACCTTCCCCTCCGACAGCTGCACACCTCCTGTTTTCTATATTTAAGCCTGTCCTGAGCCCCGCCTCACCCTTGACATCGTCATGAAGGGGAACCGTTCTCCTTCACGGGGCAGTTCCATGTCTAAATAGTCTATATATAAAGGGTTGTGACCTGAATGAATGCCGTCTGGTTTTAACCTCTGACATTTGTTTTGTCAGTAGTACAATAAACAGCTACCTGGATATTATACACAAGAAAGTGTGGTCTCTTCTTTTGATTTGTTTTTCAATGTTCAATCTATAAATTGAGTTATAACAGTTTTTCAAATTCAAGATCTTTATATCTATGTGGTTACATATTTACCATTTTGCTGTTAATAATTGTTGACATGTAAGTCTGGAACAGTGTGAAATGTTTTGGTAATTTCTTGCAAACTCAGTAAATGCTGCTGTAAGTGTCTATGTTCAGTAGGGGTGTTGTGGCTTATTTTATTTGCACAAAAAGGGTTGAACTCCTATCCTCTTAAAAAAATAAATTGTGCAAAAGTGGTGTCAGGTTTTTTTTTTTTTTTTAGCTTTACAAAAACATTCGTGCAGCCTGGTAATAATTTTTAATTGATGATAGAAAACCACTAGTTTATAGTGCGACTTGTTTACCTTCTGTTTTGTTCTTCACATAAAGTGTCCAGTTCTCGCACATTAAAAGAGTAGCTTATATATTGAAAAATAAGTTGCTTGAGTAGTTTAACATATCATCAGAGGTGGGTAGAGTAGCCAAAATCTTTACTCAAGTAAAAGTACAAGTACTTACGGAAATATTTACTCAAGTAAAAGTAAAAGTAACAATCGTAATAGTTACTTGAGTAAGAGTAAAAAAGTATTAGATGAAAAAACTACTCAAGTACTTAGTTACTAGTTACTTTCGATCTGATTGATAAGATCCAAAAACCCTGAATTTCAGACTACTTAGAGAGCTTTCACACACCTCCATATATATATATATATATATATATATATATATATATATATATATATATATATATATATATATATAATATGTGTGTGTGTGTGTGTTTAATGGTTAAACCGTGTAAATTAATGGTGTGCTGGGCTAACCACAGCTCTTTTTAAAACATACTTTGTTCTTATATTTTTATAAGTATATGCATTCTTAAAAATACAATCCCATTTTTAAATGTATGTATATACTGCAGACTGTTGTCTGTCCGGATAGGTGTATAAATGCAAGATGTCACATTAGGCTATTCAATTTGTTTCGTTTTTAGCCTGATCTCATCAGTACCTATGGCAACGTTTATGCAAACCACAAAGTATGTACCAATATGTACATATTGCGACAGTTTCAAAGTGAAATGTCCACTGGGTGGCGCTAAAAGCTTATTTTTTTCCAGAACAGATTTGCGTGAATCTGACATGTTTTGTTACGTTGTGTTTTTAACGTACACCCACACTAAACCTACCCGAAAGTGTTAACAACAGCAAATGTGACAAATAAAATTGTGTCCATGTATTTTTAGCTTGTGTTTAGAACTTGTCTTTGAGCTCTTTTATCATGACTCGTTCTTCATGGGGTTCGTTCTCAAGCTTTTCGCATTGTAAATACAAATCTGTATCAGCTGAGCTATCGAGCAAGTCTGGTGAATCAGAAAAGCAGAACATGGAGCTGTGACGCAAAATTCAAAATGTTTTAGTTTACAAACCAGACTAAAAAAATGTAGTTTTTCTGCCTATAGTGTTCATTTCTGTTGGAATTCCTGCAGTGTATATTGGTGCGTATTTTGTGGTTTGCAAAAACATTGCCACAGGTACATTTTGCCAATGAGGTTGCTCGTTTTGTGAGAAAAAAAAAGATATGTAAATGTGCAGATGTGAACGTTTGTTTGTGGACGTGTGTTCGGAGGATTCAAACGATTTGTCAATGCTGGCACAAGAGCGCATATGAGGAAAACACTCGGACAGTGTGTGAAATAGTATTACAATAAAGGAAAAGTGCCCATAGTTACCAAATACCATTAATAGTGTTCAAATATAGGCATCATTGTTACACTTACCGCTGTTTTTTCAGGTTGGAGCTGGAATTATTGTATGCTGAGATGTCAGTTCGTTTTGGTGAACACAGCATGCATTAAATTATGAAACTGTTCTTTTTGACATCTTGGACTGAAAACAGGCTGAACTTGAGGCCACGTACGGGTGATCTGCCGTAGCTCACACATCTCCCTCTGCTTCGGCCATCATCTTCTGACTAAACGCGCGCTTATTTTATGCGGGTGACAATATCCACCTCTCGCGAAGCAGACTCTCCAACGTTTCGCGAGACTTGCGAACAAGTCATAACTTATTTTAAAATATATAATTAATTATCACCATTGACAGTAGCGGAGGAACGCCACCGAATGTAACGAAGTAAAAGTACAGTTTTTTCACAAGAAATGTACTTGAGTAAAAGTAAAAGTACCCATTTTTAAATATACTCTAAAAGTACAAGTTACCCAAAAAATTTACTCAAGTAAATGTAACGAAGTAAATGTAATTCGTTACTACCCACCTCTGCATATCATTTTAATTAAAATACACAATTTAATGTTGTTAAGAGATCAAATATACTGAAAATATGATTTACTATATGAATATATATTTTTTCCTCTGAATTATTTATTGTCATCACTTGATGTATTTAGAGACTGCCAGACAAAGGTAATGCTAATATTGGAAGTCCTAGTGATTTATAGATAAATAAAGGCACTATATGTAAGATATGCACAATATGTATATATTTAGCTGAACATTATGCCGCGTTCCAGGCAACCTGTGTTTTTCCAACCTTCTACCCGTGAAAGTGCACCGGAACAGCCGTTAAACCCTTGATCGATGTACTCCCAGTTATGAGTTTTGACGTCACAGCAGCGGCAGCCCCCACGGATGCTGCGTTTAGTCCTACATTAAAAACCAAATCTTTTATTAAAATGAGGTATTGCTCTAACATTATTTATCAGCAAATGTTATGTATTATTAACAGCTTTTCTTGCGTTAGCTAATCAATCAGAGTGCAAGAATAAATTAATACCAAATACATTTTCAAATATATTTGTAAAATAAAAAGTATAACTGCTTTTTTAATCCACGGTTTCCCTCAAATAAGCAAGGAGTAAGCCCCTTTGGCGATAGAAATGATAAGCCCCGTACAGTCCGCCATGCTTTGTTTACATCACAAGTCCTCTCGCTCAGGCAGTTCAGTGTGACTTTGCCTGAAACGCTACAAAGTCGTGAGTCATGTTTCGAAGTCGTAATTAAGAGGCTCAAAAACCTGCCTGGAACGCAGCATTAGGGCGTTTTCACACCTGAAAGTCCGCACCAAGGTCCGAACCAAAGTTTGTGTTTGGACATTTGGTTCTATTTGGTTTGCTTTCACATTGCATTTATGTTAGCGCACCAAAGAACTTTACATGACGCACTGGCGTCCTGTCGTTATCATCTATGTGGGCTGCATCTTTATGGCGCTCGTAATGTTCCATTCGGCGACGAGACTGTCAAGCACGACAGATAACACACGTGTATACGTGCGTGTACGTCTCCATTTGTTTTATATGGAGACGTACACGCAAATATTACCTGACGTAGACACGTCAGTAACGTGTAGCTGTTGATCTATGCAGACGTCACGGCGGCGTCACGTTAGAAGTTAACGTGTGGATTACGTCTGAACGTGTGGAGAACGTCTGCACGTCTGCACGTGTGGAGAACGTCTGCACGTCTGAACGTCTGATGCCCGATAAGCACATTAATTGCTATTTAACATATAGTGCATAAATTATCTTTCCTTGAAGAATATCAAGAAAATACTTTTTGGTTTGTGAGTTAATAAAAAAATATATAATAATAATAAATACAAAAACTAACATCACAACAGTAAAAACTAGCATGGGTTTAGCATAGCCTATATCCAATAATAAATAAAAAGAATCATATTAGAGTGGATGCATTACTTGAGTATATTCTGAATTTCTTTTCAAAAATCGTGCACTTCTTGAAAGCTCATTTGAACCGGGTTGCCGAAATGAAAACCTCCAGTAGATGGCAGCAATGAACTGTACTATTAAGATTACTGGAAAATGTTCAACCTATTCTTTCAAAAACAAATATATATGTAATAATACCCACACAACTCCTGTCAGACTAGTGCAAGTGTTTTCTACTGGTGTGCTGTTTGGAACTATATTTTCATTGACTATTGTGTGAAATCATGCCTGTCCTTAACAGTTTATCTGCAGGCATTCTTCTGGTTTTCTAATGATTTCTTTTTTCTAAGCTAAAACTGCTTATTACGGAAACATAAAAAAATATATATATTTACAAATTTGTGATTTACTTGGTATTTTTCCTCAACTTTTTGTCTCAATTGGCGGTTAATTTTCATTATATATATATATATATATATATATATATATGTGTGTATGTATGTATGTATGTATGTATGTATGTATATATATATATATATATATATATATATATATATATATATATATATATATATATATATATATATATATAGTATTGTTCAAAATAATAGCAGTACAATGTGACTAACCAGAATAATCAAGGTTTTTAGTATATTTTTTATTGCTACGTGGCAAACAAGTTACCAGTAGGTTCAGTAGATTGTCAGAAAACAAACAAGACCCAGCATTCATGATATGCACGCTCTTAAGGCTGTGCAATTGGGCAATTAGTTGAAAGGGGTGTGTTAAAAAAAATAGCAGTGTCTACCTTTGACTGTACAAACTCAAAACTATTTTGTACAAACATTTTTTTTTTTCTGGGATTTAGCAATCCTGTGAATCACTAAACTAATATTTAGTTGTATGACCACAGTTTTTTAACACTGCTTGACATCTGTGTGGCATGGAGTCAACCAACTTGTGGCACCTCTCAGCTGTTATTCCACTCCATGATTCTTTAACAACATTCCACAATTCATTCACATTTCTTGGTTTTGCTTCAGAAACAGCATTTTTGATATCACCCCACAAGTTCTCAATTGGATTAAGGTCTGGAGATTGGGCTGGCCACTCCATAACATTAATTTTGTTGGTTTGGAACCAAGACTTTGCCCGTTTACTAGTGTGTTTTGGGTCATTGTCTTGTTGAAACAACCGTTTCAAGGGCATGTCCTCTTCAGCATAGGGCAACATGACCTCTTCGAGTATTTTAACATATGCAAACTGATCCATGATCCCTGGTATGCGATAAATAGGCCCAACACCATAGTAGGAGAAACATGCCCATATCATGATGCTTGCACCTCCATGCTTCACTGTCTTCACTGTGTACTGTGGCTTGAATTCAGAGTTTGGGGGTCGTCTCACAAACTGCCTGTGGCCCTTGGACCCAAAAAGAACAATTTTACTCTCATCAGTCCACAAAATGTTCCTCCATTTCTCTTTAGGCCAGTTGATGTGTTCTTTGGCAAATTGTAACCTCTTCTGCACATGCCTTTTTTTTAACAGAGGGACTTTGCGGGGGATTCTTGAAAATAGATTAGCTTCACACAGACGTCTTCTAACTGTCACAGTACTTACAGGTAACTCCAGACTGTCTTTGATCATCCTGGAGGTGATCATTGGCTGAGCCTTTGCCATTCTGGTTATTCTTCTATCCATTTTGATGGTTGTCTTCCGTTTTCATCCACGTCTCTCTGGTTTTGCTCTCCATTTTAAGGCATTGGAGATCATTTTAGCTGAACAGCCTATCATTTTTTGCACCTCTTTATAGGTTTTCCCCTCTCTAATCAACTTTTTAATCAAAGTACGCTGTTCTTCTGAACAATGTCTTGAACGACCCATTTTCCTCAGCTTTCAAATGCATGTTCAACAAGTGTTGGCTTCATCCTTAAATAGGGGCCACCTGATTCACACCTGTTTCTTCACAAAATTGATGACCTCAGTGATTGAATGCCACACTGCTATTTTTTTGAACACACCCCTTTCAACTAATTCAACTAAATGCCCAATTGCACAGCCTTAAGAGCGTGCATATCATGAATGCTGGGTCTTGTTTGTTTTCTGAGAATCTACAGAACCTACTGGTAACTTGTTTGCCACGTAGCAATAAAAAATATACGAAAAACCTTGATTATTCTGGTTAGTCACATTGTACTGCTATTATTTTGAACAATACTGTATGTATATATATATACACACAATGAAAATAATGATTCAGTTATGGGTAATATAATTTATTCTATTACCCAGAAGTGAATCATTATAAACTTTTTAATATAGCCTAAATGTATGTGAAGTTGTTGGTTCCCATGACGTGCTATATTTTAATGTTTTGATGATAGCAAGCTTTTCTCGGCTATACATTTTGAATTTCACTAATGAAGGGCAATGCAAAGCATTAAATCAACCAATGATCAGCCAGTTCTCTGAAGTAGATCAGAGTGCATCTCATGAAGCTTCATTTGGCAAGCATAAATAAACAGAGTGTGTTACACATGTAAATAATGGAAGAACAACAAATGAAACAAACAGGTCAACAGCTGGGAAGAAGAAGAGTAAGGATGTGTGGTAGAAGGGTAGGCAGAACAGTAGAAGAGGTGGAGATTGTGGACATGTTGAAATAAGGGACACTATTCCAGATTATGTTCTCAACCATGACCTAAAATAACTGAGGTGTGTCAAAAGTTATATAGCCGAATGTTGGGAGAACAACAGTGTCTTTAATAATTCAAACGTTTGTAGACAGAACGGGTATAATCAGACAGCTTTCTGTACTGTACTGTATACTTACTGTATTGCAGTAGTCCATTTGTATTTTAGATGATACAGTAAATATACTTTATAAAGACAATGTAACACACACACACACACACACACACACACACACACACACACAATCACTGCCCTCACTTTGAGAAGGATTTTGAAGGTGTTACAGGCTTTTGCGGGTAATCCATTTATTGCTGCTGCTTGAATAAATTATTTTAAGAAATGCATTTACTGGTTTGCAAATCTTAAGGATGATTCAGGAAATGTACCAAAGTGACTGAGAAAAACAAAAAGGACATTCAGGGCAAGTATGTGCAAATGTATTTAGTAAATGTGTCAACGTGATTACATTGAAGTTGCCCATTGGGCATGAATATGAAGATTTTTGTAAATTCATGACCTCTGTAATTATTCACTCACCAGTTTTTGGGGTAGCCTAAAAAAGCCTGGCTGATCATTACCCAACTGGCCCACCCAATGTTGTTGTTGTGTTTTTGTTTTGTTTATAAAATCTTATTTATAGTGTGTATTGTTTGCTTCTTTTACATTTCTGTTCTTGGGCTCCCGGGCTGAAAATGGGTCCCACCCCTGATATTGGTTAATCATTATTGAAGTATTGTAAACATGACTGTTATTCCATAGCTGTAGTCAGACTTTTATACAATGGGGGGTGCTGGGCACAACCTTATGTGGGGTTAGATGTAACACGCATGGTTTACCCCTTTCCATACATACTAGGATGATTAAACTTAGTGTGTTTACTAGTTGCCATATTAATATTATATAGAGAAAATATTGTTTAAATCTAAAGTTTAAAAATCTGGAAGATATTACTGAACATTTTTTTAACCATAGACCATAGTAAATTTAACCACAATTGGATTTACCCAAATTGAGACAGTCAAAAAGCTGTGGTTTATTGGACTTCTCTTAATGTCAATCTGTTCTTACAAGAATTCCAATAATGACAGAATTGTTTAATACATTTATATATATTTGAAACTTAACTGCCAATTGAGACAAAAGTTAAGGGAAAATACCAAGTAAAACAAATTTGTAAATATTTGTTTAATATGTGTATTTTTTAGCTTATAAAAAAGAAATCATTAGAAAAGCAGAATGCCTGCAGATAAACTGTTAAGGACAGGCATGATTTCACACAATAGTCAATGAAAACATAGTCAATAGAAAACACTTGCACCTGTCTGAAAGGAGTTGTGTGGGTATTATTAACTATATATATATATTTGTGTTTTTGAAAGAATTGGAACAATTCATTACTATAATGTTATAGCTATGAATGTGCTTTACTTAATGTAATTTAATAATTACTACTTCATCTAAATTGCTTAATCTTTTTTAATAATAGCTTAATTATCGGGCATTGGAGGGGCAGACGTGTAGACGGGCAGACGTTCAGACGTTCTCCACACGCATGTCACACGCACGTTAACACGCCTTTAAGCGTGGTTAGGAAAGAAATGACACAAAGCGAGTATGAGGGGTGGTTTATACAAAATAAGTAGATTGCTAAGCAAACTGAGAGGCGAACTAACGTGTATACGCTCGCCAGCCGTCTGGCCAAAATCCCATAGGATTCAGGCGTCAGACGTAGGATTCGAGACGTTAGACGTCACGGTCACGTGTCGGAGCTGCGCTCAAAGTGCGCGGCGGCGTGGCGGCGACGTATGTGAGAAATTATATTTTTTTACTTTGCGTCTGAATAACGTACGCGTGGATAAACGTCTGAATAACGTACGCGTGGATAAACGCCTGGACAACGTACGCGTGGATAAACGCCTGGACAACGTACGCGTGGATAAACGCCTGGATATACCTATTCATCAAAATTTGGAAACTGTATCCTACTATTTTGATAGTTTTTGTGAGAAGTCTCTTCTGCTTACTAAGGCGCTGCATTTATTTGATCCAAAATACAGCAAAAACAATATTTTGGAATATTTTTACATTATAAAATAACTTTTTTTTTTTCTATTTGAATACATTTTAAACCATTTCTGTGATCAAAGCTGAATGTATCACCGTTACTCCAGTCGCAGTGTCACATGATCCTTCACTCATCATTCTCATGTGAGGATTTGAGCTCAAGCATTTATTATTATTATCAATGATGAAACAGTTGTGTATAATTTATTGTCAGGATTATTATAATGAATAGAAAGTAAAAAAATAACAGAATTGTTTGGGGAAGCTTATTCAGCAAGGATGCATTAAATGGATGAAGTTAAAGTATACACATTTATAATGCTGCAAAAGCTTATATTTTTATTTATCTTAAGTATAAAGCTTTTGCATTATAAATAGGCCTAGGCTATCTTTAACCCTCTGCCCGACGAAAGCACCAGCTTTTTTGATCAGATGATAATGTTGTCATCACATCATATGCATTTGTTAGATATCTGAGAAGTTACTACCATATATAATATTTCTATAATAATGTTGTCATTATTTGCACATTTGTTTTCAGATATTCAAAATGTGTGTACAGGATGTTACAGTCTATGGCAGGGGTTTTCAAACTGGGGTCCCCAGAAAAATTTCAGATAGCCTTATTTAAAAGACAAAGCAAAAATGAATAAAGTCTACCGAACAGTCTAACTGTTTTATTTCTAAACGTTTCTTTCATTGTTTGGCGTATACTTTTCAGAATTGTATATGTTTGCTTTGTATTTTTCTAGTGAGTTTTTCTCACTATAGTCCCCTTTATCTTGCTCACTGAGTTTGTAGAGCAGTATTCTTAATGCGATACATAGCTGCTTATTGTGAAAGTTGCCTATACTAGTCATTTTTTATTGAACATGTTCTTCAGGTTTATACGTCCAACGTAAAGTATAGGCGATTTAATTTTGGAAACAATGTTCTATTTAAAATGTCACACTTACTATTTTTCTAACAGTTTTAATGTTTTTTCATACATAAAAAATATATAGATGGATTTAAGGGGGTCCCTCATAAAGGTTCATCATATTTGGCATTATAAAGTTTGAAAACCCCTGGTATATGCAAAACATTGTATATATCAAGATGGATCTTGGATATCATGATGAAGTTTCACAAGACCGTTATAACTAACAGCACATAAATGTAATCAATAAACACCATCCATATTCTCAAAAACTTGACATCATCAAGAAACATCTGATCATATTTTCTTTTGCCATAACAAATGTACTTGATTACAATACAGTTACAGCAACCAGAGAAGAATTAAAAGACAAGTAAAGGGTCAAGAGATTTAAATAAAGGAGCCACTAATCATGATTCTGGAGACTACAAATCAACATTCAATAAATCATCAGCATCTAAACCTCTGATAATCTTATTAAGAGCTTGTGTGTGTGTGTAGATTCATGATGTCCAAAACATCCAAGTTATAAAATGTTCAAACAAACAAACTTTTTATTAAACTCTTTATTAAACGTCACTGGACTAAACACAAATTAACAGTACGTATGTTCACCCAATTACAGGAAATAACTCTGGCAAATACAGTCACATGTAACACATCTGACACACATGGTGTAATTATAACACAGTGTGTAAAAGGTTTCAACACACTTCTGTGTAGGAGGAATAACACATTAGTTGAGTTAGGTAACACAAATATGTGTTAAAGAAACACAACATGTGTCGTCCGAGCACATACACTACATGTGTTAAAAATATACACAACTTGCGTCAATTTTAAACTCATTTCGTTGTGTTGTTTTCAACACGTCATGTTATAAAGTGCTCGACAAACACCATCATTGTGCAGTGTATGCTGTGTTTATGTTTTCAAACAAACAGGCCTATGCAAATTAAAAGTTATTAATATAAACTTTTTTATCAGTTGCTACATTTTAATTTAAAGTGCAAACTCTGTTAACTGTTTTCTCTTCATGAACTTCTCTCAAAAGTAGTATTATCGGTGAGGTGTTAAACTGTGAACAATTGCGTGGATAAAGTCAGAGTTTGAAACATTGTATTTTGTGCACATGCGTTCTGTACTCGACTACGAACTGCTGACACAATGACAATTTCTGTGTTAAATGCTACATTTATTGAGCACACTCTTATGTTACACATGTTGTGTCAATTTTAACACATCTCCTTTTAGAGTGTAGCAAAAGTTAATATCTCTTACATCTGTTTTTAGTGTTCATTTAAAATAAGACAACTCTGATATTATTATAATCTTCTAGGCCTGTTATTTCACAGTTTAGATTGTTCTTTAATGATGATCTAAACAGCAGAAGACAGAAATTGTGGTTTAAATCCCAGTGGAGCAGGTGGGGTGCATGGTTGTAACACTGCATTACAATGAGCCCCTATTAGAAATATGATATTATAATCTTTTTTCTTTTTTTTTTGTAATTCGTTTGAGAAAACCATGAAAAAAGGGTTAATAAAGACGAGTCAAGTTTTCAAGTTGTTCAGAAATTATTCATTATTATGTTTTTAACTATGCTGTGCTGTATTAAGCGATGTGTTTGTTGTCAAACTCAATTGTTTAAATATTTTTAATGATGAAAAATGCCTTTATATTAAAACGTTAATAATTGTATTTATTAACAAAATATTTTAGTTTGTCTTGTATATGTTTTGATTGAATGATAACATTTTAAGCAGTTATTTGGACATACTACCCCACCTATGGGGCATGTTGTCACATTTCACGTCCATTGTTTCAGGGTAAATCAGGAAAAAAGCTTACACTTATTGAAACAAAACCACATAATTGTATTAGACGTGTGAATTAATGTAGGCAAAAAATACTCTGAACCCCAAGTGGATTTACACAAACTGAGACAGTCAAAAATCGTTATAGGTTGTGCCCTGCTCTCCCCTAAATGATCTAATGTGGATAAATGTATATTTTGTATTTTCTCCTAATAAATACGTGTTTAACTGGGTTAGCTTCTGACCTATTTTAAATACAGCTTTATAAATGGGCATTTCTTTTAACTACTAACTGTATAGTTTTAACACATTGATGTAAAATCTGTAAAATGCATTTATTTACCTTTTTTTTAACTGGCTGAATTAAGTAATATAGGCGATTTCCTTTAGTATTCCAGTACAAGAGACCTATTAGCCTACATGTTGTAAATAAATATAACTTTCTAGACACATAGGCTATCCATCGGTCCTCCTCACTAGACGAATTGTTAATGCAGTTTACTGTAATTACGTCAACTTCGAACATTGAAGGGTTTTTCCCGATAACTGGCAAAACTTCAGACGACACGCGCAGACGTCACGTAGCTTCTCAGGCGAGTATGTGGGCGACGAAAGTGTAACGCTTCTTATCACACGTCTTTGGTCACGGCTTTGCTCACGTCAAGGTACGCGACGATCGACACGATTGATTGCTTAGTTAGCAAAGTAAATATATAAACCACCCCTCATAAGCGAGCGCCATACATCTTAACATTGATTGGTTTTGTTAGCGGACGTGCGTCTGACGTCAGTGTGTTGTCAATTCAGCGGCTAACTTTGACAAGAATGAATGAACAGACGCATCGTTGCCAATAATGTTAATATTATGGCATTACTATCTGTAGCACCAACTATACTCGAGGCAAATTCACCAAATGAACGTCCTCGTTGTGCAAACATTTTATCGGCGCCGACAGGAAAGGAGGAGCTCCTAGAAGATAGGCTTTTTAACCAAAACAATGTATTTTATTTTATAGCCTAGTTATGTTTAAATATTATAATGTTATTTTTAAATTTCATCTAGGCTATATTGATTATGAAACGTGCACAGATGTGCAAAGACATCGAGTCAGAAATAATTTTGACCACTTCATTAGATTTGTTTTGTAGAAAGCTTTATTTTGTATCTTAATTTTAATAAATGTTTCATCATTTGCCTGAATTTAATAAATAAGCTTAAATAAATAATATAGCAGACATCCCGTGACGGAGTGATCATTTGTGTTGCACATGAACTGGAGCGGTCTCATAACTAAACTGAAACTCATATAGTCAAGCAGAGCACGCTGTTCACGCGAGCTGACATAAGTACACAAGCGGTTCTGGATAAAATGCTGCGCGATCACTGCTGCTTACATGTGCTGTGAGTTTAATCTGTGTTTTTTCACTAATCCTACACCAGAACTTCCTGTAAATGGTCTGAAAGTCCGAACTATACAGAAAATGCTTTCACACAAGAAACGAACCGAACCTTTGTTCAGTTTGGTCCGGACCGAGACTACCTCTTGACGTCGGACCAAATTTCGTCTGTTTGGTCCGGACCATGGTCCGAGGGAGGTTTCACACCTGTAATTTTGGTTCGTACCAAACTGAAAAGTCCGAAAATCCGGACCAAACAAGGTAGGTGTGAAAGCACCCTTAATCTTATCGTTTAAGTAAGGATAATTGACAACGGGCCATTTAATTATTTGAAAAATAACGCAAACCCAATAATAAAGCCCCAGTCTTGCAGATCATTAACTAAAAAAAAGTTGTTCTAGGGTTTAGTTACCCTTTAATTAAGCTGATTCTTTAAAATGATTAGAAATTAATTCAGTATTCAGGGATTAACTACTACAGAAACTGCTGTATGGTCATGCATACCCTATATACAAACAACATATTCATATTCATTTAAAAAACATATTCAATATTCTTTTTTTAAACCATACCCTTATTGGGGTAAGGGTATGGTAAAAAAAAAAAAAAGAATATTGAATATGTTCTAAATTAATATGTTTTTCATATTCAACAATATGACCCCCCCCCCCATACTCAATATGACACCTTAAAATGTTACCTGGCTATAACAAAAAAAATATATACACAAGACAAACTAACATATTTTGTCAATAAAATATACTTATTAAGTTTTTCAAATGAAATAATGGTATTTTTTAATCATGAAAAATAAACTAAATTTCGAGTTTGACAACAAATACTATGCAAAACACAGCTATACATCGTTAAAAACATAACATTGACTCTCAGTCATTTTTCGCCTCTTTCTCATGGTTTCTCAATATAATTCATAAAAGTATAGAATATAATAGCACAGTTGCTCATTGTAAGGCAGTGTGACAACATGCCCCACCTACCTGTGCAACTGGGATTTATATAATCTTCTGCTGGATAGATCAGCATTAAATGTCTATATCTTTAATTGTTAAATAACAGATACAAGATTAAAATAATATTAGATTTGTATAGTTGTAAATAAACACACACACAAAGACACACACTGGTTTGTCTCAAAATAGTGTTGATATGGCAACTAGTTAATAGATAAAGTTCCGTCATCCAGGTATGTGTGTCCAGTTTGTGCTCCGCTCAGCCCTACAGCAGGTATAAACCCAGGACCAGTGTCGCTTGTTTTAATCTGTCGCCGTGTGTTTTATCGGCTGTACAGCAGATGGCAGCGGATTACAGTAACTCCATTAGCCTGGCACAGGAGCGGGCACTGACTGCAGAGGACGGTGCGCCATCTCATACAGTAACATGCTCGTCTCATGGTGGTGTCTCTACCTGGGCGCGCAAAGCCTCTACAGACAAGGTACGACTGGCATGAGCGTGTGTGTGTTTTAATATGAACATATAGTCTTAAATGACCTTGAGTGGAAACGAGGGCAGCGTTACGTGAGAGACAGAGTTTTTTTGGACAGGACTTGTGTGTGTTTGTGTTTGTCCACATCACCGGAGGAGTGTCCTGTCCTGTCCTGTGTGTGACCTTGATCGATACAGACCCCCACTGTTAAACAGGAAGGTTGTGCATTACAGCATATCTCCTGATGCGTGTGCGTGTGTGTGTGTGATTTACTGAAGATCATCTGCACAGGTGAGATCTTACTGGGCCACATGCTAGGCCTATATCATCCGTGTGTTATGTTATTATTATGAGATGAGGTTATAGGATGTGCCTTTCCATCTCGTTGCCTTGTAATCTGTGGAGAGTGTTTGTTTTGGGAATTGTTGCTCGGTGAGGTGTTTAATCTTCCACATGGTTAGAGGGCGAAAACTTAATCTGGGACTAATTTAACCAACATGTTCCTCTTAGATTTGCTCGCTTCACCACAATCTAACCGCGTATTTTCCTTTCAAATTCTTTAAAATATTCATCTGACTTACCTCAGTATGCAAATTTAAATAGTTTTGTTTTAATTACTTTTTTAGACCATTTTTTAAATCATATAATTTAAAATTATATTGAGTATCTTATAGAGGAAGCATTTTATCAGTATCAATTAAATACGATTTTGATTAATTATTAATTAATTTGACTAATTGTGTTTTTGTAATTTGTATTAGTTTAAAAAAAAACATGTCTATATAGTTTTTATGGCTTTATTTCAGTTTTACGTTTAGTTGTTTTAGTGAATCAAGTTAAACTAAATGAAAATGAGAAATGTTTCCTGGGCAACTAGTTGGAATAAAATGTTTATTATTTTATTGCAAATAATGAAAATCTGTGAGTGTGCGTGTGTGAGTGCATGAATATGAGTGTGTGTGAGAGTGCATGAATATGAGTGTGTGTGAGTGAGTGAGTGTGTGTGAGTGCATGAATATGAGTGAGTGAGTGAGTGAGTGAGTGAGTGAGTGAGTGAGTGAGTGAGTGAGTGAGTGAGTGAGTGAGTGAGTGAGTGAGTGTGAGTGCATGAATATGAGTGTGTGTGAGAGTGCATGAATATGAGTGTGTGTGAGAGTGCATGAATATGAGTGTGTGTGAGTGAGTGAGTGTGTGTGAGTGCATGAATATGAGTGAGTGAGTGAGTGAGTGAGTGAGTGTGTGTGAGTGCATGAATATGAGTGTGTGTGAGAGTGCATGAATATGAGTGTGTGTGAGAGTGCATGAATATGAGTGTGTGTGAGAGTGCATGAATATGAGTGTGTGTGAGAGTGCATGAATATGAGTGTGTGTGAGAGTGCATGAATATGAGTGTGTGTGAGAGTGCATGAATATGAGTGTGAGTGAGTGAGTGAGTGAGTGAGTGAGTGAGTGTGTGTGAGTGCATGAATATGAGTGAGTGAGTGAGTGAGTGAGTGAGTGAGTGAGTGAGTGAGTGAGTGAGTGAGTGAGTGAGTGAGTGAGTGAGTGAGTGAGTGAGTGTGTGTGAGTGCATGAATATGAGTGTGTGTGAGAGTGCATGAATATGAGTGTGTGTGAGAGTACATGAATATGAGTGTGTGTGAGTGTGTGTGAGAGTGCATGAATATGTGTGTGTGAGAGTGCATGAATATGAGTGTGTGTGAGAGTGCATGAATATGAGTGTGTGTGAGAGTGCATGAATATGAGTGTGTGTGAGAGTGCATGAATATGAGTGTGTGTGAGTGAGTGAGTGTGTGTGAGAGTGTATGAATATGAGTGTGTGTGAGTGAGTGAGTGAGTGATAGAGTGTGTGTGAGTGAGAGTGCATGAATATGAGTGTGTGTGAGAGTGCATGAATATGAGTGTGTGTGAGAGTGCATGAATATGAGTGTGTGTGAGTGAGTGAGTGTGTGTGAGAGTGCATGAATATGAGTGTGTGTGAGAGTGCATGAATATGAGTGTGTGTGAGAGTGCATGAATATGAGTGTGTGTGAGTGAGTGAGTGAGTGAGTGAGTGAGTGTGTGTGAGTGCATGAATATGAGTGAGTGAGTGAGTGAGTGAGTGAGTGAGTGAGTGAGTGAGTGAGTGAGTGAGTGAGTGAGTGAGTGTGTGTGAGTGCATGAATATGAGTGTGTGTGAGAGTGCATGAATATGAGTGTGTGTGAGAGTACATGAATATGAGTGTGTGTGAGTGAGTGAGTGTGTGTGAGAGTGCATGAATATGAGTGTGTGTGAGTGAGTGAGTGAGTGATAGAGTGTGTGTGAGTGAGAGTGCATGAATATGAGTGTGTGTGAGAGTGCATGAATATGAGTGTGTGTGAGAGTGCATGAATATGAGTGTGTGTGAGTGAGTGAGTGTGTGTGAGAGTGCATGAATATGAGTGTGTGTGAGTGAGTGAGTGAGTGATAGAGTGTGTGTGAGAGTGCATGAATATGAGTGTGAGTGAGTGAGTGATAGAGTGTGTGTGAGAGTGCATGAATATGAGTGTGAGTGAGTGAGTGAGTGAGTGAGTGTGTGTGAGAGTGCATGAATATGAGTGTGTGTGAGTGAGTGAGTGAGTGAGTCAGTGTGTGTGAGAGTGCATGAATATGAGAGTGAGTGAGTGAGTCAGTGTGTGTGAGAGTGCATGAATATGAGTGTGAGTGAGTGAGTGAGTGAGTGTGTGTGAGAGTGCATGAATATGAGTGTGAGTGAGAGAGTGAGTGAGTGTGTGTGAGAGTGCATGCACTGATTTGCTGGTTTGCTTCCTCTGCAGTGTTGAATATGGCATCAGTTCTGCAGAAGCTCATCACTCCTCTGTTCAGCGGGCCGGTCGAACCGCCGAGGAACAAAGTGACGGTGGTCGGTGTGGGACAGGTTGGCATGGCCTGTGCCGTCAGCATTCTGATGCGGGTGAGAGCGTAAAACATGAAGTCATTGATTGACAGGCTGTACTCGCCAACATAAATTGGACTTTGTGACAAAAACAAACATTTTCCTGGACAAATTCTGTGTTTGTTTATTGATTGTACAAGAGGTTATGAACATTCAGCTCATGCTGATGATGTAAGTAAGTCAGTGGGTCACAATATCAATCATTTTTCAATAGATTGTCTGCGCTTGACTTTGATCCCTTTGTCCAGTTAGACTAAAGGTGAAGAACCACGGCCAGCACAAACATTGATGAGCCAATCTGAGTCTGACAGGTCGACAAATAAATAGATTTGAAATTTTGAGTATTGTCCAATGATGTGAGATTCACTTATACACACACACACTCTATTGCCAAAAGTATTGTGACACCCCTCCAGATCACAAAATTCAGGTGTCCCAATCATGGCCACAGGTGTATAAATCAAGCTCTAGGCCTGCAGACGCTTCTACAGACATTAGTGAAAGAATGGGCCGCTCTCAGGAGCTCAGTGAACTCAAGCGTGGGGCCGTGATAGGTTGACACCTGTGCAATAAGTCCATTCGTGAAATTTCCTCACTACTAAATATTCCACGCTCAACGTTTAGTGGTATTATAATAAAGTGGAAGCAATTGGGAACAACAGCAACTCACAGAGTAAAATCACAGAGTGAGGTCAGCGTATGCTGAGGGTCACAGTGCGCAGAAGTTTTAACTTTCTGCAAAGTCAATACCTACAGACCTCCAGACTTCTTTGTCCTTCAGATTACCTCAAGATCAGTGTGTAGAGAGCTTCATGGAATGGGTTTCCATGGCCAAGCAGCTCATCCAAGCCTTACATCACCAAGTGCAATGCAAAGCTTGAGATGCAGTGGAGTAAAGCAGCTGCCACTGGACTCTAGAGCAGAGGAGACGTGTTCTCTGAGCGACCAATCACGCTTCTCTGTCTGCCAATCCCATGGAAGAGTCTGGGTTTGGGGGTTTCTATGAGAACGGTACTTGTCTGACTGCATTGGGCCAAGTGTAAAGTTTGGTGGAGGGGGGATTATGGGGTGGGTTGTTTTCCAGGGGTTGGGCTTGGCCCCTTAGTTCCAGCAAAAGGAACTCATAATGCTTCAGCATACCAACAGTTTCCAGCATGACTGCGCTCCAGTGCACAAAGCGCCGGCCCATAAAGACATAGATGAGTAGGTTTGGTGTGGAGGAACTTGACTGGCCTGCACAGAGTCCTGATCTTAACTCGATAGAACAGCTTTGGGCTGATTAGAGCGGAGAATGAGAGCCAGGCCTTCTCGTCCAGCATCAGTGCCTGACCACACAAATGAGCTTCTAGAAGAACGGTCAAACATTTGCATAAACACACTCCTAAACCTTGAGGAAAGCCTTCCCAGAAGAGCTGAAGCTGTTAGAGCTGCAAAGGGTGGGCCGACTCCATATTAAAGGTCATGTTGCATGTAAAGGCAGGCATCCCAAAACTTTTGGCAATATAGTGTGTATATATAAATGATTTCAATGCGTTTCTATGAAAAACACAACTCAGGCTCATTGGAAATACGTGACTCTGCCTACATTTTTGCAACACCTGAAATATGTACCTCCAGTTTTCAGTTTTAATTATTCAGTGTATTATTTTATTATATCGTTTTTTTTCTTCTCTTTTTTCCCCCCATATTTTTTATATTATTATTTTTTCTGTAATATTTATATTTTTCAGTTTTCATATTCGTATTATTATTATTAGTAGTATTATTAGGATATTTTTCCATTTTTATATTTCTATCTATCATTGTGTCTAAACAAAAGCAGTGTTTTAAAGTATTATTTTAAAATGTAGCACATACTTGTGTTTAGCATGAGTGTTTGTAATTAGGGATACACACTCAAGTGATTTCCTGAATTTTCTGGTGTCTGCAGGAGCTGGCGGACGAGCTGGCGCTGGTGGACGTGGTCGAGGACAAACTCAAGGGGGAGATGATGGACTTACAGCACGGAAGTCTCTTCCTAAAGACGCCCAAGATCGTCTCAGGCAAAGGTAGCACTTCTTCTGTCACCTCGACTCCTCAATGATGCATGCAAAACGGTGGTTGCTATGCAGTTGCTAATATGTTTTGTAGTATGTTACGACATGGTAGCTTGGGAGTTTTGAGTGGTTTCTTTCAAAAGAGAGCTAAAAACGCTGCCATGTGTCCTTTAGATTACTCTGTGACGGCCAACTCTCGTATCGTGGTGGTGACGGCCGGCGTTCGTCAGCAGGAGGGCGAGAGCAGACTGAATCTGGTGCAGAGAAACGTCAACATTTTCAAACACATCATCCCTCAGATCGTCAGATACAGTCCCAACTGCATCCTCATCGTGGTGTCCAACCCGGGTACACACACACACACACACACACACACACACACACACACACACACACACACACACACACACAGAGAATCATACATCTCTTTATTTGCTTTTGTCCTTCTGCCCATTCAGTGGACATTTTGACGTACGTGACCTGGAAGATGAGCGGCCTGCCGAAGCACCGCGTCATCGGCAGCGGGACCAACCTGGACTCGGCTCGCTTTCGTTTCCTGATGGCCGAGAGGTTGGGCATCCACCCCAGCAGCTTCAGCGGGTGGATTCTGGGAGAACACGGAGACTCCAGCGGTGAGACAATACAGACAAATATCATAGTGTGTGTGTGTGTGTGTGTGATTTACATACACACTTCCATAAATTAAAAGTATACAGTATTTATATAAATAATTCAACATTTTATAATAATTAAATTATAATGTAATATAAATTAGTAATAATAAAATATATGAAAAATAATCAAATATTAAAAATAACAATGATTAATTTATTATTATAAAAATGTATGTAAATAATTTAATATTTTCTTATGCATTATTAAAAAATACAAAACTATTTAAATAATAATTTATATAATAAATAATAGTAAATATTACATTAGTTCATTATATTTATTTAAAAATATATTTTAATATTTGTATTAATACTTATTAATATTATAAATAATATTATATATATATATACACACATATATATATATATATATATATATATATATATATATATATATATATATATATATATAAATAATTATATTTATTACTGTAAAAAATATTATTATAATAAAAATAAAATGTAAGTATTAAAATCTTTGTTAATATTTATTATTTAAAAATATATTTAAAAAAATAATAATAATAAAGTAATAATATAAATATAATTATATAAACTGTAAAATGTTATGTCTTTAAAATACAGTAAACATATAATATAAAAAATAAACCATAAATATTGGCTTCAAATTTTGAAAATGTTTTTTTTGCAGTTCCTGTTTGGAGCGGCACTAATGTGGCAGGAGTCAGTCTGCAGAAACTCAATCCTGACATCGGCAAAGACACGGACAGAGAGAACTGGAAGGACACGCACAAGAAGGTCGTGGACAGGTACGTCTATCAGTCCGTCTTTTAGTTTTGAGTTCTCATTAAAGAAGAGATCATCCGTATGCCGTATGGATTGATAAACCTTTCAAATAGTATGCGACACTGACGTCACGTGACTTCACTGCATCGCATGATTGATGTCTAGTTATCGTCTAGAATTCGGTTTGTTATTTAGACAGAAGTGAGCGTACCTATAAAGCATCATGTGCTCCTGTGATCATGTGTTCACTGCAGTGCCTATGAGGTGATCCGACTGAAGGGCTACACGAACTGGGCCATCGGCTTGAGTGTGGCCGACCTGACCGAGAGTCTCATAAAGAACCTGAACCGAGTCCATCCCGTCTCCACCATGGTGAAGGTCCGTACAGCATTACTGAACCCTGCACATAACACACACACACTAAAAGTTCAGGGTCAGAGTTCAATAATAACCCCTCCTCCCTTTTATAAGTCCATTTATGCTTTTTATTTCTGGAAAAAGTCTTCCGATGACTCAAATATCGGCTCAAATATATTTTTGGCCAGAGGCTAAAGACTACAGCCCGTAGAGGAGCTATTTCCTCATGTTTTCAACCCGTCCATGGGGGGTGGAGATCACACTCACAGCTCAGCTCGGCTCAGGCATTCATGTAAACGGAGCGGTGTGGAGCAAAGGGTGTGTTTCAACCTCTCAAATTAATTCTTATTAAAAGTTAAGCTTCCAAAGGCATGAACTTAAAACGTTTGACTGAAAACGCTTACCTCAGCTCACCTACCACTGTGACGCTTCAAAAAGTTCATAAAGAGACCAT
Source organism: Pseudorasbora parva (assembly GCF_024679245.1). Lineage (NCBI taxonomy): Eukaryota > Metazoa > Chordata > Actinopteri > Cypriniformes > Gobionidae > Pseudorasbora > Pseudorasbora parva. The sequence goes on along the minus strand of NC_090196.1, from coordinate 31,120,279 downwards.
AAAACAAATGCATATGAATTGAGCGGTTTAGTCCAAATTTTCTAAAGAGTCTCGATTTTTAGTTTAATGGGTTTTGAACGACATGAGGGCAAGAAATGAATGACGAATGAAAAGGCAAAGAAAGGCAAACATGTGATCCGTAGAGGAATAATCAAACCCATTCCCAGCCCTGAATGAAGGTGTTTGTTGCAGGGCATGTACGGGATCGGTGACGAGGTCTTCCTGAGCCTGCCGTGTGTGTTGAACAGCGCCGGAGTAGGCAGCGTGGTCAACATGAGTCTGACCGGCGACGAGGTCTCGCAGCTGAAGAAGAGCGCAGACATGCTGTGGCACGTCCAGAAAGACCTTAAAGATCTGTCACGCTAACTCACAAACAAGAGCTTTTATTCACAGCGTACAATGTTTGATCGCTGCTTCAAGACAACCGTGAACAGTTCACTGGGGGTCTAGGTTTTTCTTATAGCCTAAATTTGAAACACTGTCCAGACAAAATTAAAGTTGCTGTTTGGATTCAAACCAGCAAATGCTTAAGAGTCTCTGACTGGATGATTATTATTGCAGTGATTGCGTCTGTAACATGTTATATGTTTGGCAGCGGTTCTTCTAGCCCTGATTGATGGAGTGTGTAGCTTTTCATTTCTTAAACAACCATGTAGGAAGAACATCATGGCCATATTCCTGTATGACAATGTCAAGATTCATCAGCTCAGATTGTGAGAGAATGAAGGATCACTTCCACCTCTGAGTCCAGAGCTTAAATTCACTGAAAGTCTTTGGGATGTGCTGGAGGAGACTTTACAGAGTGCTGGACTCTTGCATTGGCAATACAAGATCTGGACCAATAATCTTTTTTAATCACAACATTTATTTCCATCCAAATTGTGTCAACATCTTGTAATAATTAAATCACTGCAATTACAATCCAATCATAGACTCTTAAAGGTGCAGTATGTAAGAATGACAGCTAGTGGTTCAAATGGGTACTGCAGTCCAAATTAAAAATATTGTTTCGGACTGAACACTTTTTGCCAGTTTGAGGACTCAATAGGAGCGAGCGCAATCGACAATGAAAGTCACCCTGCATGTTATTAAGTTGATTTATTTGTGTTTTAGTATGCTCGTGTTCATAGAGATTTTTAGATGGATGCTGAGGCTTTTTAGGTCGGGTAGAATCTGCAATCTCTGACCCAGTTTGTTCACTGGTATCCTTCATGGCAATAATATTGCATCCAACTGGCAACCTGTGGTGTTGAAATACTATTGGATAAGCTGGAGGAGTGCGGTTTGACACAGACCTAAACAAAAACAGACATTCCCACACGGAAAGCACATTTCAAATTAGGTTAACTGGCTGCAGCACTGTTTTTCAGAGAAACAAGTAGGTGAATTTAGCATGTTTCCTAAATATCTGCAAGCATATTATGGTATTTTTTTTTTTGCTTTAATACAGTCAAAAACTTACATACAACACCTTTAACCATTTGCATATTTAAATCCAAACTGCAAAAATTTTTTTTTTTGGCCGGGCAGTGTATAAATCGTTCTATCAAATGATTTAGAGGACTGAAATTACATTCTTAAAACAATCACAAACTGTTACTGTAAAACAGATCTGAAAGCTTATGGTGAAATATAGCAAATATTATACGCTACAAATCAAATGTTTGGACACACTTGACTGAACTGATGTTTCTTAAATCATAAAACCTTTCGGTTTATGCTCAAATGCTTCAAATGAGCCCTTGTAGACAAATATACATTTTGCCAACATTTGAATTACCTTGCAAAACTAACCGTTTCTAGTAAAAAAAGCATTCATTGAAGCAGATTGTCAATGACAAACATCAGGTTACATATTCAACAGTTTTTAAAAGCATCCCATAATGAACCTCTAGACCGCTGATGAATGACTAGATCAGTGTTGGGTAGGTTACTCGATAAAAAGTCAATTAAAACTAGCTACTAATTACATCTTCAACAGTGTAGTTAGATTACTTCAGATTACTCTCTTAAAGTACCGGATTACTTTTAATCTCTAAATCCCATATCAGCCTGGACTAGTTGACCAATACAAGGATACACATGAAACAGTGGTTAATTATTTCAAATAAACAATATGCAATTGCATAAATTATTCTTGAAATGACCAAAGTATGTAAAGAGGGTTACATTTCAAAAAAATTCATTTTAACATAAAATTTTGATGTTAAATCCACTATTATTTTATATAAGGGATACATCGATATGAAAATTTTGTCCGATAACTGAAAATTCTTTATTTTTGAAAGCTGATAACCGATAAATGGCTGATAAATCTGAAACCTAATTTTTATATATTTTTTGAGAGCCTGATTACAAAAACAAGTCATCTCTAAAGCCATGAGCTAAACACACAATGATGTCCTCATTCTTATCATATGTAGCCTTTATGGCAGACTTGCGTTGCACTTTTTAGAAGTGATTTAAATCATATTTCAAGCAATTCAAACCCATCATGGTGAACAGTGCACAAATTAAGTGTCTCAGCTGAAGGAAACAATCCATTATTAATCAGCTTTAATATATCGGACACGTTTTCATATCGGGCCGATAAAGATAACATTAAAATAAACAAATATCAGTCAATACCAATATGGCGCCGGATATATTGTGCATCCCTGTTTTATATATAGATTTGTTCTATAGTCTATAAAGTATTTAATGCAATTACATCAGAAGTAACTAATTACAGAAAAATGTAAAATTAATCTATTACCGTCACTTTACTTTTTCAATGGAAATATAATAACCATACATTACTTTGTAATTAATTACAACCTACACACTTGTCTAGAGTGAGAAGAGCTGAATTCAAACAAAGATAAACTAAAATATGTGTTTTTCATTTGTCTCATGAATAGTCATAAACAGGGTGGGAAATTAGCACCCGGGTGAATTGTAAAACATATTTTTACTGGTTACTACTAAAAACACTACTAAATTGGACAGCTTTTGTCAAATGATGTTGCTAGTAACAATAATGCACCTTTGTCGAGTAACTAATTTCATGATTCTGACCGTTTCTGCCATTGAAATGACTGCGGAAAAATGTCCCAATCAACCCAAATTGACCCCATACTATGCTAATGCACTTTCTTTTAAATTTGAATTCTGTAAAAAGTGGCTGGTAAAATTGGACATCCACCAGCCACTGTGGCTAGTGGCCAAAAAAGTTAATTTCCCACCCTGGTCATAAAGATTAGGTGTGTCCAAACTTTTGATTGACATTGTGACGTTGCTGACATTCCAAATGACCGTTGGTGACAGGAACTACTCAATGTATGCACTAAATGTTGATATTAAAGTGCAACGTGTAAACCAAATGCTACAAATATATCCACGTTTGCACTGAGCACTCACTTGTATAAGGCTTTAAATGTGATGTCAGGCAACAGGTAGCAGGAGCATCAAGGATATAGTCCATTTATTAAACTGGATCTTTGTCGGTAAAAATGTATATTAGTCTCACATTTTCAATTATGTACAAATACTTAAACAAGTCAGTCAGGTATCATAACAGCTTATCACGCAGGTTTGCTGAGTTTCCTGGTGAGCATGAAGAGATGAAACAAGTCTCCGCTCCACTAGGTGGAGCTCGTGGTCCAAATTAGCCTCAAGATTTTGATGATATAAAAGAGCAAAACAAACCAGTTGGCACATAAAAACATTAAAAAAACAGTAACGACTTTATTCAGAACCCAGAGGAACTTCATCTTCCGCTCAGCGTGTGGTCATTTGGGGGTGCAGTGGTCCCTGTCGCCCCCTGGAGGGAGGCACGTGATGCAGAAACAGTGACAGCGCCTGACTTGGTTTGGTTATCAGTCCCAGAAAAAAACACTTCTTCACAGGTAAAATATCAAAATTCCCATCCGTGGTTCAGAGAGGTTGGCCGGCAAGACGCAGAGCCCGAAGCACATTATGACAAATATAAATATGAGCCACTCATAGAAAACTAAAATAAAACATTGACCGTTATACCATGGTGTTGCTCTCGCCGACTTTATCCACTAGCTGAAAAGAGAAACAGAAGAACCCTGTAGTCAAAACTAATCATTTAACAGGATTTGAAGTATCTTTTGGGAAAAATGTGATTGACTTACTCCACTGATACCAGGAAGATTCAGTAAAGATCCCAGAATAGGCACCCGCCTAATAAAGCCAACCGCTACTGGGAAAAAGCCCCTGAAAACAGATGGAAATACAATTTAAAAAAAGATCACCATATAACTAATGTGGTATTGCAGTATTATTAAAGAATTATCAGTACACATTATTTTTTTGAAAAATTCATGTGCCCTCATAATCTTTAATCAAAGTAGCTTTCCCCCCTCACAAAATCAAGCCCTGCTCTACATTTGTTCTTGTTTGAGAAGAAGTTACACTCATGTTGCGTCCCAATTCACCTACTTATAATACGCCCTAAACGTATGTACTGTTTGTGCACCTTAATACCTATTTACACCTGGTATTGGTATTAAGATGTGTTTTGGTCGATCGGCTCACAGGTGTACGACGCTGAATACAGGTGTAAACGGCGTCTAAACCGTTTTGAGCTTGTCCACTTTCATCCACATCCAGAGGTAGTAGAAAACATATTTGACCCGGGGCTGGGCGATAAAACGATAATGATAATTATCACAATATAATTGTCCTCGATAAAATGATAACAACAGTTCGATAAATTCTCGATATAATGCTTACGTGCTATGCGTAATGCTGCGCAGGCCGGGCTTCTGGGTGCGGCACGCGCTGCTGTTTACAGTCAGTGACTGACAGGCTTGGAGGATCGGAGTGAAGTGGAGCGATAAAAAAGAGCGATTGTGAAGAAAACTCAGAGCTCACGACCAGCTCGGGGGACACAGATACCGTTGACAAGTTAGTTCGCTCAACTTCAGAGGTTTGGAGATATTTTGGCGATCTCATCTGACATAAAACAGAGCGACGTACGTGGACTGCTTATCATAGGTTCCCGTTCACCACAGCGAATTTAATTATTAAATTAATGTGCTTCTTTGAAGTTCTTCCATATATCATTGAGCCCAACACAGCGGTAAATCTACATGAACTACATTCACACACAGGCTTATCACCTTGTTAGTTCAAGTGTGTGACTTGCAAGCTAACGTTACTAAACTATAATCACTAAAACATCGGGGAGAGGGAGAGGGAGAGAGAGAGAGAGAGATGCACGGTGAGGCAAGAGAGGGGGAACTCAACATTTTTCTTAACTTAAAACCCATTTTTTTGCATTTTTAGTGTTTTACTACTTACACGGTTAAGTAATGATATTATTGATATACAGTGTAGAGTAAAAAAAATTCTTACCACAATTCATATTTTAATAAATAAATCTACCTCAGTTTTAATAAATTGTTCACCTGTTTGGGAAGTGTTTGTCATGTTTTGACAATAAAGTATAGTTTAAAACCACAGTTACCTGTCTGTTTTCTACATCTTTCACTCAGGAGCAAATATACGCCTTTAAACTTTAAAGAAATAAAGATTTTACATTTATCGTAATATTTATCGATATCGACTGATATGGAAAATTATATTGTGATAATTTTTTTGGGCCATATCGCCCAGCCCTACTTTGACCGGATTGCTTTTGTAGTGTAGACGCTCATGTGGTTGCCACTAAAATACCGTCTACTCTCCTCCAACTGACCTAATGCGGAAACATTAGACAGGGTTTTTAAATCAACTGTCAGCGTGAGACCCAGGTTTGGTTTGAAGAGGAAAAACATCCCACTTGGAATTCACTATGGAGCTGATTTATTATTTAAACCCCCTTTATTACTTATGAATTTGTTTTATGCACTATGCTATATGCATATAAGGTGTTGGATAAAAAATAAAATTATAACGGGAAAAAAACTCTGCATAAGGTATCATGCGCAAGTATTATGCGATTAAATCTCATAATAGAGGGGACAAGGGTCTAGCCATATAAACTTCCCTCATCCACTTGACAAAGTGGAGCTTACTTCTTAGGGACGTGAGTGTGTTTGTGTGTAACTTTGACAGTGTAACTTTAATTGAAGGGAAAAAAAACATGTATGGTCATACAAAACCATCCCAAATTCCCTGTTGGGGTGCAACTGCAATAACAACAACAACAAAAAACTCACCGGAAAAGCAGGAAAAATCCATAGACCTCCAGGACGACGCCTACAATCGGCCAGCCAATGAGGACCACGAAAACACCTCCCAGAAAGAATCCGGTGGCTTTCATTTTATGCCGCTGGAAAAAGAACCTGAAAGTCCGTTCCAGTCCGATAACAAACGAGAGGCCTGCAACGAACAAGATCTACAAACACACACAGACATCCATGTTCAGTTCAAGGACACAAATCTGAGCTCACACATCACATTATACTCCATTCACACTCACATTTCCTATGGCCAAGAGTGCTTTATCAAAGAACAGAATCATTCCGAAGAAGAGGAAAAACACGCCGAAACCCGTCAGCCCCATCCCGATCTCTGATCAAACACAAGAACAGACTTCATTAGAGATGAATTACACATCTATAGACGGTTAATGCATGCAGAGGAGTCATATTTGGGAGGTTGCAGAAGTGCATTGAGTACTTAAACATATAAGTAATGCTTTTGTACAACATGCAGTCATATTAAAGGTTTAGTTCACCCAAAAATGAAATATGTTATTAATGACTCTCCCTAATGTCGTTCCACACCCGTAAGACCTCCGTTCATCTTCAAAAACTACGACTTTTTTCAGCATTGTCTTCTCTTCCGCTTTTTTTTGCAAACAAATAAAAATTAAAACGGTCATGAATCAGCGGATTGATTCATGATTCGAATCCAATGTCATGTGATTTCAGCAGTTTGGCAGTTTGACACGCGATCCGAATCATGAATCAATACACTGATTCATAACTTGATTGATTCAAATCTGTTTGATGATTGAAAACAAACCCGCAAGAGAAGACAATGCTGAATAAAGTCGTAGTTTTTGTTATTTTTGGACCCAAATGTATTTTCTCTGCTTCAAGAGACTCTAATTAACCCACTGATGTCTCATATGGACTACTGTGATGATGTTTTTATTCCCTTTCTGGACATGGACAGTAAAGTGTGCATACACTTGCATACGCTCTCGGACTAAATATAAAATATCTTAAACTGTGTGTGAAGATGAACGGAGGTGTTACGGGTGTGGAACGACATTAGGGTGAGGAGTTAATGACAAATTTCATTTTGGGGTGAGCTAATAACCCTTTAAGCTTTTTTTTTTTTGATGCTTTGAAAAATTTTGATTTCCATATACCATGGTATTTGCATAAAACTCCACAGCACTTCAGAGAATGCCATGGTAATATAGATAGATAGATAGATAGATAGATAGATAGATAGATAGATAGATAGATAGATAGATAGATAGATAGATAGATAGATAGAGACAAAACTTGAAAGGAAGACAAATGATGATGAGAGACAAAACAGATAGATAGATAGATAGATAGATAGATAGATGAGAAAACGAGAGAGAGAGAGAGAGAGAGAGAGAGAGAGAGAGAGAGAGAGAGAGAGAGAGAGAGAGAGAGAGAGAGAGAGAGAGAGAGAGAGAGAGAGAGAGAATGTTCAACATCACAGCCAAGTATCAAATGGCTATACTATTGATAAATCAAATTATTACAAATTAGTATAGTGCATTAGCCTTCGGGCTAATCTGGGCACATTTACAGTCATGAGTGTTAATTAATGCACACTGTCCCTTTTTGAAAAAAATTGAACACAATCATAACGGCAGTGATACTGCCATGATATCGCCGCTCTTCATTATTGTCTTCATGAGAGTTTTACTGTATTAGATTGAACTGTCGAGACAGGCCGTGTCTCCTCATTCATTCTCTTTTACCACTTCAACAACACTTTCAGCTTTAAAGCCGCATTATCAATATTTCTATCTAGATTAACATAACGCGGAGATCCGGTAAATATGACTTACTCTGTGAGTCCGTTAGCGAAATCATGTTTGTGTTGTGTATCAGCTGCTTTACTGTCTGATGAGTTAAACTGCTCAGTGTGTGTGTGATCGCCACGACACCGGAAACACGTAACGTTAGAGATTCTTTAAACGTCTAAAATGACGCACAGACGCGCTGCAATTTTTAAATACTTTACATTATTATTATTATACTTCAATTTAATTGAATTAAAAATTATTTTATTGCTGCTACGGTATCTCGCGGTTATGTAACTCCCACGCAAAAACTTGCTAAGTTTGTTTATTTGAATGAACCTAGTCGCTTCCGTTTGTGTTGCTGGGAAATGTAGTTCTTGGAAGTCTCCGGATGCGTTCTGAATTAGAGCCAAAAACTACAAATCCCACAATACGAGACGGGAAGCAGGAACGCCGGTAGTCGGTAGACCGTAAAAAAGGAGACGTGAGACGTGTTCATTGAAGCGAGTGCAAGAACATGTACACATTTATTATTCACAATGCCAACATCCGGATTAGTGTAAAGCTGAAATAACTAGCGATTGTTTCATTTTAGCCTTTAGCAATGAATACGTTATTTGCGACCACTTTGGTGTTTGTTGGTTGCTGCAGTAATGTTGTGTTTTTGGAACTTTTGGTTAGGTGAGTTGCATGCCTCTCAATCATGTTTCGTATCACTGTGTATTTAAAGAATGCGAACTTCTTATATGCTGTCAGTTATTACTTCTTTAAATCATATATTTTGCAGGGATTTCCCAGGATGTGGAAATATTGTCACATTTGCCCAGTTTGCCTTCATTGCACTGGAGGGGTTCATCTTTGAGGCACACTTTGGACGTAAAAAGCCACACATACCCCTCAGGTTAATATACTATTATTATATGCTTACACATGTAAACATTTGCTTTGGGTTGTCAAACCAGATTAGTAAACAGTGGAAATTCGTTGATTATTATTGGTGATTAATGGTGAATGCAGAATGATGTGTCAGATTCCCTTCGTTTTATTTAATCCATTTAGCACAAAGACTGTAAAATTCAAAATATATAAAATCACTCTACAAAAATCATTTTTTAAACGCAGTTATACTGAAACAACCAGTTTTTCTTGTTGAACGAGATAAAAGGCAGTATTTGCCTTTAATTGATTATATTATTTTAGGTGAAAGGTAAACGCCTTGCTTCGTCACTGGTGGTTTGTAAGTCAACAGATAAGTGCAGGTGAACATAATGGATATATATGCATACGTATTACATCTAATATCTCTTACTTTTTTTTGTGTGTGTGCATGCTTTGCATAGTGTACATATTTGCATTGAATATCAGATATGAAAACTGGACACCACTTGATGAATGTGGTGTTGTGACAACAATATAAAATGCTCCTTCTATAATATAGTCTCTCGCTCCCCACGTGCATAAATGAGCCTTGGCCGCCCATGACCCTGTGGCCGGTTCTCCACTGTTCCTTCCTTGGAGCACTTTTGATAGAGACTGACCACTGCAGACCGGGAACAGCCCACAAGAGCTGCAGTTTTGGAGATGCTCTGACCCAGTCGTCTAGCCATCACAATCTGGCCAAACTCGCTCAAATCCTTACGCTTGCCCATTTTTCCTGCTTCTAACACATCAAGTTGCTGCCTAATATATCCCACCCACTAACAGGAGCCGTGATGATGAGATATAATGTTATGCCTGATCAATGTTTGTATGTATACTGATTTATTTATTTATCAAATTTGTCTTTATTTATATAAATATATATTTTAAATGTATATAAATATATATCTATACATTTTAATCTAATTTATTTGCTTATTTTATTAATTAATTTTAATATTATTATTATTATTTTTACTTGACTTTTAGCCAGACCCCTCTTTGAAAGCCTCTGCGTTAAGCTAGTATTCCATTCCAAACATAGCCGTGCAGTTTTAAACTTCAACAAGATGACTTGTGTTACAGTCTTTGTGCTAAATCTAGACCCACAGCCAGGATAAGACACATCCCATACGTTCAGTGGTTCTTAACTGGTTTTGCTTCAGGACAGATTTTGACCTTGTTTAAATATAATTTATACGTTCATTTCTGTATAAGGGCATGTCATGGAATCTTTGAGTAGTAATAAAATGCACATATGGTTCGATGCACTACAGTGTTTTCCCTCCGGTCCATCAGCTGTCTGTCATGACCTTTGATGTCTTTCTCCTTTGCAGGAACTATGTGATCATGGTGACTATGTTCTTTACTGTCAGCGTGATCAATAACTACGCCCTGAACTTTAACATCGCCATGCCACTGCATATGATCTTCAGATCAGTGAGTGTCGTTCGCTTCATTCATTCATTGCTTTGGACTGTGCCCTTTAGATCGCGCTAACTACTTGTTTTGTTCACAGGGATCTTTAATAGCCAACATGATTCTCGGTATTGTCATCTTGAAGAAAAGGTATGTTGACGATCAGGTTTTCTTCAAGGAAAGAACACGTCACAATATTCCTAATTTAAGTAATTCCTGACCAATGCATATGCAAATTAAAGGGGCGGGGCCTGGTTGAGTTAGTCAGTGTGTTGAATCTGGCGGTTATAGTAAGGAGCGGGACATTTCCCAAACACGCTCGAAGGGGTTGACCAATCACAACACACTGTTCCAGCCGACCAATTAGAGCACACTGTGCTTTTCAGAAGGAGGGGCTTCTTAGAGACAGGAACTAAACAGAGCGTTACTGACAGACTGGGAAGAGACGAACTGCAACAATGGAGAAAATGAGGAAATAATGTGTTCAAGCATGAAAACTTACTCTACTACTCCAATAAAAACAGCATCAAGTCTAGTATGGCCTCTTTAGCTTTCAGTTTGCTTTGCATATTGTTCAGTCACATTATTACTTTTATTCTGACTGCAGATACTCGTTGAGTAAATATCTGTCCATCGTGCTGGTGTCTGTGGGCATTTTCATCTGCACCATTATGTCGGCCAAACAAGTGGTGAGTTGCAAAACCAAGCCTGGGTTGCAAAAAAGTTTTTTCAAAATAATATCCACAACATACTTGCATTGCAATGGTTTATTTTACGTTTTATCTGCACCTAATACATCAGGTTTGATCCTTATGTAGAATGTTGAGAAAGGGGCCACAGAGGAAGATGGTGTTTATGCCTTCATGCATTGGCTTTTTGGTAATATTCTCACTGCACATTACATGTTTGTACACTATATATTATATATTAAAAATAACTACATGAAATGGCATTAGTAAGCATTTAAAGGCACAATATGTAAGATTTTTGGATAAAATATCCAAAACCCACTAAAACAATGTTATATATTTTGTTGACTTTATCCCAATTGTTTCCAAGAATGTTTACATCCAGAGAACTAAGCAATTTTAACCAGGATGTGGACCCTCCGTTGCCTATTAATGACATCATGCACACGTTACCCTCGATTTCTCTTTATTTTGAAGAAACGCGTGGCATAATAAAAGCTCTGCGAAATCCAGCCATCAAGCTACTAGGGGTGTCCATGGTTAACCGATTAACCGTTAAAAATTGCGTAACCGAGTGAAACATTTTGCTCGGTTAAGTGGCGTCAATGACGTGCTTTGAATTTAGTTGAAATATATTTTTGCACCACTAGAGACCGCCAGAGCGCTCCCAGACATTTGTAATATCCACAAGAAGAAGTCATGACCAGCTTAGTTTCTAACATGAAGCGGGCAAAGAAAAGTAGAGCGTGGTGGGAGCACTTTAAAAATTAGAGTGACAGGGCAAAATGTAAGTATTGCAATGCAGTGCTTACCGCATTTTTCAGGCTATAAGTCGCTCCGGAGTATGAGTCGCACCAGTCAAAATATGCGTCATGAAGAGGAAAATAACATGCGTCGCACTGGACTAAAAGTCGCATTAGGGCAGAAGCAGAGCGGGAGCCGCGCGCGCTGTGCATAACGGAGCAGAAGAAAGAAAGTTTGAAGTGAGAAACTTGTGAGGGACTAGCGAAAAGCAGACGTTACTTTAACTGTAATGAAGAGAACAAAAAAAGCTAATCGCGGACTGAAAGCAAGATGGCCAGAGCTGAAGGAACGAGTCCATAGATGCTTGAACTCTCTGCCGGGAGAGGCTCAGCCGCACGAGTCAAACGCTGTGTGAATCGTTCTCGGCTGCATATTTTACTACATGCCCTAATCATGCAGGCGCCCTCGCGGCCACTTGCATTGCTCGTGAACTGGAGCGCATCTCATCCTAATTTAACGAAACTCAGCGTACGCCTCGCAGACATGAAATTTATCTTAAGAAAGCTTGAAATGTCTTTTAACAATTTAAAACGAAAATAAATGGGCTACTCTCTGATTATGTAATCCATGATGTGCATTTCTCTCTATAGGCGCGTTCACTACAGAGATGGCGGTCGTCAAATTAATAAACTAAAAATAATAACCCTGACGCACACTATGGTTAACCGAGTATTAACCGCTAAGGGCATCGGTTAACGGTTAATGAAAAACTTGAAAACATGCAGCCTACAAGCTACGCCTTTGTTTTGAATAAGTGATCTCTAGTGGCGAAAAATTACATATTGTGGCTTTAAAATGGTTGTATTTCACATTAGTAGTAAGTAGATTGTTTTCTCCAGGTATTCACTGCATATTAAACTTTGCATAGTACCATTTTAGTTCAGATCCTCATTTATATTTTCAAAATGTTATGCTTGGTATGTTTTTGTTAAAGTCTCTTCTGCTCGCTGCACTTATTTGATCAAAAGTACAGTAAAAAAAAAAAGAGATATATTATCTATGTGAAACAAAAGCTGAATTTTCAGCATCATTACTGCTTCAGAACTCATTCTGATATGATTTGCTGCTCAAAAAACATTATTATCAATGTTGAAAACAGGCTTTGTTCAAAAGCTCAGCATTATACATGCCTTTACTGTCACTTTTGATCAATTTAATGCATCCGAATGGAATTAAAGTTTATATATATATATATATATATATATATATATATATATATATATATATATATATATATATATATATATATATATATATATATATATATATATATATATATATATATATATATATACATCATCAAATTAATGATTTCTGAAGGATCATGTGACACTGAAGACTGGAGTAATGAGGATAAATTCAGCTTTGATCACAGGAATAAATTACTCTTAACATCTATTCACACAGAAAACACTTATTTTAATATTTATAATAAATTATATTATATTAAATTATAATATTTCACTGTTTTTACTGCATTTTTGATCAAATAAATGCGGCCTTGGTGAGCAAAAATGACTTCATTAAAAAACATTACAAAATCTTACCAACCCTAAACTTTTGAATGGTAGTGTATATACTGCTAAATTAGTGTTGGTAGTGTGTTAGTATGCCCTTCTAAAGCATTTATTGAATATATGTGAGAAGTTAAATGTTTAATTAATTTTGCGGTACCAGTTGCATAATCTAGAGATTCCGTTACATTAGTGCTGTTGTGTTTCAGGTATCGCCATGCTGACCTTTGCACTGCTAATGTCTGCAAGAATGGGCATTTTCCAAGAAACTCTGTACAAGAAGTATGGAAAACACTCCAAGGAGGCTCTGTTCTACAATGTGAGTCCCTGACTGTGCAACATGCTGGCATATGTGAGTTTTTGGGATTGAGTCGAATTTCTCTGCCTTTTTTCAGCACTGTCTGCCGCTACCAGGGTTCCTCCTGCTGTCGACGGACATCTACAAACACGCCGTGCTCTTCAGCCAGAGCTGTGAGTCTGATTCTATAGGGAGTCACTGAGGCCCTGTTTACACCTGCTGTTAAGATGTGTTTTGGATGATCAGATCAAAAGTGGACGACGCTAAATACAGGTGTAAAATGTTTTGAACTTTCAACTACTTAGGTAGTGGAAAACACATTTAAGAAGATTGCTTTCGCAGTGTAAACGCTCATGTGGTAAAATACACTCGAACAGCCTCTAAAAGACCGTCTGCTCTCGGCCTATTGAATGATATATTATGGGATGTGCACTAGCCAGATGGGATTTTAACTGTCGGCTGGAGACACAAGTTTGGTTTGAAGGCAAGAAACGTACAAGCTCAATGTTCTCTCCATTCCTGATTTTTTTTTACACACACTCACAGCGTTCAGCTGGTCTTGTGTCTGTCAGAGCAGAAACGAAAGCTGCAGCTCTCCGCGTGTCATCCGCGTGTCATCTCTGGATGCGTTCATATGTAAATTGCGTGAGCTTATTTCATCCATTTGATGAAAAGATCTGAATAAGTCCTTACATTTACCCACCCATAGATCCTCCCCCCAGAAATCAGGACAGAAGGGGCTGAAAGTGGACAAAACACATGGATTTAAATACCAGCTTTAAACGGGGCCTTAGTAAATTATTCCTCATCACTATAAACTCATTTTCACAATGTTATGGTTGGCATGTTTTTAAAACAGTTTTTGTAAATCTTCTCCTCACTGCATTTATTTGATCAAAAATACAGTAAAAAAAGAGAGAAATATTATCTATGTGAATATTTGTTACAATGTAAGTTATTCCTGTGATCAAAGCTAAATTTTCAGCATCATTACTCCTTCAGAAATCATTCTGATATGATTTGCTGCTCACAAAACATTCTTATCAATGTTGAAAACAGGCTTTGTTCAAAAGATCAGCATTATACATGCCTTTACTGTCACTTTTGATCAATATTATGCATCCGACTTGAATAAAAGTGTTAATTTCTTTCAAATGTTTGAACGATAGTGTACGTTATACAAAAGGTTTGACTTTGTTTGGCTTTTTTGTTTGTCTCAAAGCTCCAGTGGAAATCCCTGTGATTGGTCAGTCTATGCCAGTCATGTGGTTTTACCTCCTAATGAACGTCATCACGCAGTATCCTTTCATATTTGTTCTTTGTTGGGTAAGTTACTCTAAAAAGTAATTAATTACTAGTTACTAATTACATCTTCAATAGTGTAATTCGATTACTGTACAAATTACTCTCTCCAAAAAGTATTTCATTACTTTTTAATTACTTTCTAAATCCTATATCAATTCAAGGTTAGACATGAAACAGCTCTTTTAATTCATTCAAATACATAATATAAAACCACATAAATTACTCTTATTAACTGACCAACGTATTAAAAATGCGAGATGGATACATAAAAACATGCATTTTAAAGTTAGACTTTAAATGGTGATGTTAAGTCCACTATTGAAGTATGTATAATTTTATTTAGTATTTAGTTCAATTACATCAGAAGAGTAATCCCTTACTTTACTTTTTCAAGTGAAAAATTACAGTAACTAATTACACCCAACACTTTATTTGTCAGGGTGGCCACGGGTCCTTAAAAAGTCTTAAATAAAGTTTTCCTTTAAAAAAAAAAAAAGGTCTAAAAAAGTATTACATTTAACTTGATCAAATCTGTAGACACCCTGTGTTAACATTTTGTTTATAGGCTTGTATTGGCATTTTTGGACAGAACTGTAAAATCCTAATTGCATGACAACTTGCCAAGAAATCTGTCTGGAGTCAGTGTTATGTTGCATACTTCGTCCTTAGCCGGGTTTCTCAGATACGTGTGCATCCGCGGCGTCTTTATCCTGACCACAGAGTGCGCCTCGCTCACGGTCACACTGGTGGTCACGCTGCGCAAATTTCTGAGCCTCATTATTTCCATCCTGTACTTCCGTAATCCCTTCACAACCTGGCATTGGGTGGGAACGGCCGTGGTGTTCCTGGGAACGCTGCTCTACACCGAAGTGTGGTCCAGCGTTCGTGCGGCAATGAAAGGAGCGAAAGCCGACAAGAAGGCGAAGTAAACTGTACGGGAATTGTAATACCTCTTTAGACCCTTGCGAGTGTTTTTTTTGTGTGTCACTTTTCATTGATTTGCTGTGAATTGATGAGTGGTTGAGTTGTTTTTGAGCCGTGTGTGTGTGTGTGTGTGTGTGTGTGTGTGTGTGTGTGTGTGTGTGTGTGTGTGTGTGTGTGTGTTTGAGCATTTGTCTGTAAGCGTGCACAATCCATGACCTGTTTCAGATTGTGTTTGCAGAAATAGAGACTCCTTTTGATCCTAGTACTATATTTACTTCAGCTGACATAATGGTCAGTTCTGATCTATTGAGGACTTGCAGTACGTATTCATTTTCATAAGTATTTATTTCTGCTCCAATTTTTAATCGCTGCCAGTTTCAGTTAGTCAATAATGTCAGCCTACTTACATGTGTGAAACAACGTAAATATGACTACAAAAGGTAATGCGAAACTGTTGTGTAATAATTTTAAGTTGTAGTCATAATATGAGTTTTGACATTTTGTAGTTGGTCCGGTGAGTATCAGGGTGAGCTAAAGCAATACTGTAGAAAAAAAGACTGCCAAAACTGTCTGAGTGTTATGTTCATGAGGCTAGAATTTGCAATTTTGTGTAATTTGTGTAAGAAATGTTGTTTTTTATCAGCTAACACTGAGACCTCATAAACTAAAGGAAATCTTTGTCTTTTGTGCACTTCTTTCAATCTAATCTGCTGGTTTGTTCACCGAGTGTGTTCTGTTAATTTTCATTGACCTTAAAAGCGTGTGTCTGAGGGATCAATACACAGGGGTGTTATGGGGGAAATGTAATGTTAATGTATATGTTTGTTGCCCATGATCTCACACAGTTAATATTCTTTACAAATTTTATCATGTAACCTGTGTTGGGTAAGTAACTCTAAAAAAGTAATTTATACTACTCAGCTACTAATTACATCTTCAACCATTTAATTAGATTACTCTCCTCATTACTCTCTAAAAAGTATCGGATTACTTATCACAAATTACTTTCTAAATCCCAAATCAGCCTCGAGCAGTTGAACAATACAAGGATAGACATGAAACTGCATGTTTTTATTCTTTCAAATGAACAATATACAACTGACTAAAGTGTGTAAAGAGAGAGTTACATTTAAAAACATGAATTATAATGTTACATTTTATCGTTGAATCCACTATTGTTTTATATACACACAAAAAATAAGACTTTTTTTATTCACGCGTTTCAATTAATAGTAAAATTCCATAAAATTGAATTGAATAATCCTATATAATATTTTTATATTTTTAATAGCTAATATTCTGTATAAATTATGATAGTTATCATTTTAATTGCATAACTGAACACTCCTTAATCATGCAATTAAAATGTGTAAGTATTGTTCAATTCGATTCAATAGAATTTTACTATTGAAATGCGTACAAATAAAAGTGTAGATTTACTCTATAGTCTACAGTATTTAATGCAATTAATAATGCTTGAGGAGATTCCCTCCTATATGTAAAGCGCTTTGAGTGCCTAGAAAAGCGCTATATAGATGTAACTAATTATTATTATTAATTATTATTACATCAGAAGTTAATTTACTAAAGACAAATAAGGAGGAATCTATGAAAGCCTGTTTCCGCCACAGAATAAAAAAGGTAATTTAAAAAAGGTAAGACTTTTCTTCTCAGAACTGCGAGTTTATATCTTGTAAATCTGCCTTTATAACTTACGATTCTGACATCTGACTTTATAACTTGCAATTGTGAGAAAAAAGTCTCACAAAACAATTCTTTCACGATTCGGACTTCTAAATTTCGAACAATTGTCGATGAAAAAAATTATGAATGCACCTATTGTGAATACTGTAACATAAATATAATGAGATTGAGCAAAATAAATGTAAGAGTATGAGTTACATTTTTAGTAGGCCTACACAGAACAGTATATTTTTAACCATTTTGAATTATTATTAATGTATTATTAACATATTAGCCACGCCCACAAACATATCGCAAATGCACTAAAACAAACTTTAAATATTTTATGATCCCAGATGTATATATTGGAAACAAAAAAGATTTGATCTCGGTTATAAACGTTTATTATCTTGCCTAAATAAATCGTTGTATGTCTCTCTGAGGTTTGAATGGACGCGGGGCTGTAGAGAGAAATTCCTCAGGGTGTGAGAGAGAGAGAGTGGGAAGGGCCGAACTGAACACGAGCTTTTCGGCAGATATTAGATATCCCGTGCTGAATTTCTTATCGGATAAATCCCCCTTTTGTGTTTTCTTTACAATAATTTTCACATTGAACTGTAGAGATAAAGGCACGCGGTGATGGGAGGCAACAGCAGCTCGCGCCACGTTTCCCTCGACTCGGACGACGAGGTTACATTTGTAAAGGGCATTCGGGTAAGTGTACTAACTAGACAACAATACAATTATGAGGAAGGCTTTTCCCTTTTATTCTTATCACCACATTATCTCTATTGATCTCACGAAACTTTCTTTGAAACCTAAGTTTGTTACCGTACCTACTTGAACTGTATTATAAGTATGATATCTTTTTAATATCGTGCAAAATGCAAGAAATGCATTGTGGAGATTTTATGCGTGTAGGACAAAATGTGCTGCAGTTCAGGGTATGCTATGTTAAATATAGCCTAAGGGTCATGCATGCATGCATGTTAACCTGCTTTGCATACTAAGCATGCATACTACACGTAGACATGGTAAACTTTCCCATTACATATTGACATATTAGTTTCAAAACAGACTTCACTAGTATACCAGTGACTGCAGAGCCCAGCTCCTACCTAATACTGACGAAACTTACCATGGTACAAATTTTGTTAGACACATACCATGGTATTACCATGTTTTTTGGATATGCATCATAGGAATACCATGTTACATGAATTTGAAAGCTAGTGTATATCAATGAAATGGTATTGTCAAAGTACTTTTTATTAATTATTAATACAAATTCAGTCAACTCTTGTATTATTTTCAAAACTAAAAAAAACAATACAATATTAGCTAATGAAGATCTTTGAATCTTGATAATAATATTGCAAAGTTTGAAAAATATTAGTAAATTAATTTTGGGCTACAATAAACTGGACAAAAAAGTTCTACCATCATAAACAAACTTTTTAGCGACGCGGAAAAATATTCAATTGTAAAATGCAATGGTGCACATATTGTAATAAACAAGAGAAAATGTATATCAATGCTATTTCTGATCTGATGATAAACAGCTTTCAGATAAGGTGATTGATCGTATGAAGGTGTCTCCACCTGTGGTTCGCCCGCAAACACCAACCAGATCCTTTATGCAGTCACCAATAACTCCGGTTGAGTCTTCAGCTCCAGATGAACGTCATGTACCCATTATGCCTCATTCTCCCTCATACGCCAGTGCTTTGGTCCCTCCTCCTCTTTCGGAGCCAATAACAC
This sequence comes from Pseudorasbora parva, assembly GCF_024679245.1. Taxonomy (NCBI): domain Eukaryota; kingdom Metazoa; phylum Chordata; class Actinopteri; order Cypriniformes; family Gobionidae; genus Pseudorasbora; species Pseudorasbora parva. The sequence goes on along the minus strand of NC_090196.1, from coordinate 31,100,995 downwards.
CCTTAGTGCCGCCTGTGATTGAGGAAACATCTACACCACCTTCATCTGAGGGACTTTCAATTGCTCCACCTACAGGTATTGAGCATGTAGTTGTGCCTGATCCTCAACCTGGATCTGCTAACATACTTGTGGCTGATCCTCAACCTGCTGAATCAATAAATGCTCCTTCACGAGTCTCAATTGAACCAATAACTGCTCCTCCATTAGTAGAACCAACCTGTGCACCTGTTGAATCTTTAACACCACCTCCTGTCAAGACCTCTACTACTGAACCTGTAACCATTCCACCTTCACCAACCACAGACCCACTTATTGAACCTGTAACATCCTCTGTTGAACCGGTAGTTGTACCTACTGAACTGATTGAACCCGTAGAGACTCCGTCCTCCTCTACTTTAGCTGCTGAAGCAACATCTGCCGACCCCATAGACTTACCCGTTCCTTCACCTGCTGAGCTTGAGCCTTCACCCTTCCCAATCTCCATACCCGATCCCGTTCCGTCTGTCATGGAGGAGTCTCCTGTGTCACCATCTGGATCTGCTTCAGATGAAATGCTTTCCAAGGCGCAAATGGGTCCACCTTCAACTGAAACACCTCTGGTTCCTTGTCTTCCTCCTGTTGAGAAACCTGTTGTTCCTTCCTCAGTTGACCCAGTCGAGGTCTTTCTACCACAAACACATGGTAAGTTCATAATCTGGTAAATGATGTTTACCAAAAAAATTCTGGTTGATTTTTTTTTTTTGAGTGATTGACCAGCAAAGTCTCTAATTGCAGCTTGTATTTTATACAAATGCTTAACTCAGTCTTAAAGTCAATTAAATGGTACAGATATTTTCTGTGCGCCGTATAACGTTATAACCACACAGCTCTATATATATATAAAGTTGGATGGACCATTATGCAAATTTGGGCTGATACAGATTATTCTTTATGTTTGAAAGCTGATAAGAAATATATTGGCTGATAAATCTAAATCCAAATTTTTATTTTTACAAATGACACAGAATTGCTGATAACAAAAACAAAAGTCTCACCATTAAAGCCATGACCCAAGCACACAATTATGATGTTTTCATTATAATTTGATGTAGCCTATTATAACAGACTTGTGCTGTGTATATTATTTTCCTCTTTGAAATGATTTCAATCATATTTTGAGCAATTCAAACCCATCATGGTGAACAGAGCGCATCTGAAGTGTTTCACCTGAAGGAAATAATATTATTTATCGGCTTAAATATAACGGACACATTTTCTTATTGAGATAATAATGACAGCATAAAAATGAACATATACTGATATGGTGGCCCATATATATTGTGCATCCCTAATATTTATAATTTTAACTTTATCAGAATATATAAAGTACACTCGCATAATATATATACTCTATAGCAAATCTCAAGTGCCCATCCATCCATCCATCCATCCATCCATCCATCCATCCATCCATCCATCCATCCATCCATCCATCCATCCATCCATCTATCCATCCATCCACCCATCATGTTTCATAAAGATATTTTGTAAATGTCCTACCGTATATATTATTATTATTATTATTATTATTATTATTAATATGCATTGCTAAGGACTTAATTTGAACAACTTTAAAGGAGATTTTGATCAATATTTAGATTTTTTTTTTTTTACACTCTGATTCCAGATTTTCAAATAGTTGTTTCTTTGCCAAATATTGTCCCATCCTAACAAACCATATATATCTTATTTATTCATCTTTCAGATGATGTATACATAATGGCTGGTTTTGTGGTCAAGGGTCACATATACTAAATAGCAAATGTCAACTGCTTGATTACTTGTATCTAATCTGCTAAATGTGACAGTAAGGCATTTCTGTGAAGCTGCTTTGAAACAATGTGTATTGTAAAAAGCAAATAAATTTGACTTGATGTCCAAGTTTAACAGATTATCACTTGAGAGAAGAGTTTGTCTTATGCGTACTTACCTAAGAAACTACAGGTAAATAAAAAGTAACTACATAGTTTAGGTTCAGGATTAGTACCTAGTTATTACACAGTTATTGCTATTACTATAATAAATACATAGTATGTACATAAGATGCACTTAATCTCCATTAATGCTCAATTGCGGCTGTGTTTCTTCTGTTTAGTGAATGAGGAAAAGCTCAGGGAGGAGATCAGAGAACATCTCCAGAAGCTCCTGAACGAGGAGATGAAGATGGCAGAGCGTAATATGCGACAACAGTAAAATCTTACCTGATCAAGATCTTTCATCAACATATGCAAGAATGCAGTGAGTTTCAGTGTTTAAACAGTGTTTACTGTGTGTTTCCGTAAGGCTGGAGGAAGAGACAGCTAAAGCTAAAGCCCAGGCTCAAGCTGCAGCCCGACTCCAGATTCAGGAAGAGGTCCAGAAAGTTCTGGAGGAGGAGAAGGTGTCTTATCAACAGACTCTTGCAGATGCCATTAGGAGGGAGCAGCTGAACACTCAGGATGAGCATCTCATCACTCAGTATTATGTAAGTCAGCGTCTGCACACAGGATCCTATTCGTTGCCCATATACACAAAAAAATATTAAAATGACTAAACTTTTACTAAAATTAATACGAAAAGAGAAAATATCAAAATAAAAACTTCAAAAGATTAATAATGTTACGTAACATTTTCTCTGCATCCACCTCTACACTGATCTGCTTGTCGTCTTTGCATATAAAAATGCATGAAATGGATATACTGGTGCTTTACTGCTCAACTCCACTGTCACTCATTTCCTCTCTCTCTCTCTCTCTCTCTCTCTCTCTCTCTCTCTCTCTCTCTCTCTCTCTCTCTCTCTCTCTCTCTCTCTCTCGATCTGCTCGTGTCTTCCAGTGGATGGAGAGGAAGGTAAGACGCTGCGGCTCACTCTTTCACCTCTACAAAGAGGTTATGACCATTTCTATTTCAATTAGACGTGAGGAGTGAGTGAATGCTTAAAGGTGCACTATGCAACTTTCTGTCCACTGGAGGGCGCCTATTCTTAACAATGGCGTAGATTGATAACGCCAAGTGTGAGCACAGCATCTTAGGACATGTGGTCTTCACCTCACAGCCGGTGGAAAATAGGACACGGGCAGAAATCATGTTGATGGATGCGGTTATTAACGTTACTGTAGTGAAAAGCAGAGCAGGGCCGAGTGTTGAGGAGCTGAGCACGGCCGCTGGAGCGATTGTTTAACAAATACACGGCTCGCGAACACTGGGGCTTTTATTATGACGGGACGGGACACAGTCGCCGGGCCCGCGCACTTCTGCTTTTCCCGGTCATGATTATAAGGTAAAGCAGCTCTGTTTATCATATTGGATACATTTAAGTGTGTTTAAAATGATGTTATGACGTTACTCTGTGCATTTGCTTGGCGCTGCGGTGACATGTTCACACTGCTAAGAGAAAAGCACTTCTGCAGAATAAAACCGAGGGTAGCGGAGATATGACGCGGTTGACAGGCGACTCGCTCAAATGCTGACACGTCCCGGGTTCTTGGTTAAAATAGCAATTTTCTCACAATTTACAAATAGTTGGAAACATTTGGGATATTGTAAGAACTCAACTGAACAAAATATATATTTTACTGCAAAAATACTACATAGTGCACCTTTAAATACGGTTTAATTTGCATTTATCAAATTTATCATTTATCACACACACATACACTTTGGTATAAATTTAGCATAGTTTTTTTCAGTTTAGAGATCATGAGCATGACGAAAAAAATGGGATCAATTAATTTTTTGGGAGATTTAAAGGTGGATCCGGTCATAAGATGTTATATCTGTAGGCTCAGAAGCTCGACGAGAAGGAGAAAGATCTGCAAATTCAGGACGCTCTGTTCCAGGGGCAGATCGCCAAGATGCAAGAAAAGGCAAAATGATTCATCCCATCTTTCATATGCTCTGCGTAACTTTTCCATGTGGCTGTGTGTGTTGACCGTCTCTCTTTGCTGTCGTGTAGACGGCTCAACTCACTAAAGTCACGGCTGAAAATCACAGGAAAGGCTTAGAAGACGCAACCAACCGCTTCAGGTGAGTGAGCAAGACTGTGATATTTATATAGCTTTACTAACATTTTAAATCATTTTATTTTTAATTTTTAGTTTTTATGTTAATTTTGGTTTAAAGGTCACACTTTATATTAGGTCTCTATTCATTATAATTATAGCTATTTAGGTTTAAAAAAAAAAATTCAGTTAATAATTTTGGTGCTTTAATTTAAACTTACTTCAGTTCATTGGCAAAGCAACATTTCAATTTTTAATATTTATCATATTGTATATTTATATTTAATTTCATATAACTTATTCTCTCTCTCTCTCTCTCTCTCTCTCTCTCTCTCTCTCTCTCTCCCTCTCTCTCCATCCATTGTTCTGTCTGTCTGTCTGTCCGTCCGTCCGTCCGTCCGTCCGTCCATCCATCTATCTATCTATCTATCTATCTATCTATCTATCTATCTATCTATCTATCTATCTATCTATCTATCTATCTATCTATCTATCTATCTATCTATCTATCTATCTATCTATCTATCTATCTATCTATCTATCTATCTATCTATCTATCTATCTAGGCGATACCAGATCAAGCCAGTGTGTTTGGATCTACAGAGTCAGATAATGAAGTGCTATGCTGAGAATAAAGGTCAAACTATGAGCTGTTCCAACATCGCATCGCTGTACATTCAGTGTGTGGACCGCGCCAAACAGGTAAATGGGCCACTTTGATAAACAGGACATGTATTCAAAACTTGTATTCAAAATAGCAATCAAAATACTAATTAAGAAAAAGTTTTTTGCTGTACAGCTTTAAAAAAGGATTTTTACAGGATTAAATAATTGTTTGCTTTTCTTTCTTTTTTCCCAGGATAAAAAGTTGAGCACTGGAGGTTAACTTACCAGCTTGAACATCAGATCTACAGTGTCATGGTGAAAGAAAAAAGGCCTTCACAGCTAATACACACACATCTAAACCTTTACTGCGTACTGTACAGCAAAATGTGCTGTTAAACATTTTCCACTGAAAGCGTGAGGGGAAATCATCCCTACACAATTCAGCCGTTTTTAATATACATTTTCAGGAATATGAGCCATGATTGGACCACGATAGTGAAATACCTCGCTTGGTTTCAAACTCTTAACTGTGAAGTGTGAGCTTAATGTTTTCAGGTGCTATTTAGTGCTTTGTTTGTGTGCGCAGACGTACTGAAGGAAAGCACACGTTTTATGTTTCAGAAAAAGTGCATGCTTTTTTTTTGCGACGCACAATCTGGAAGCTGCTGTCTGATTACACATTTATGCATAGTAAAAAGTTTGTGCCTTTTCCTTTGAAATGATTTTTATGGTAATTTTGGGTCAGTGTGATTGGCTTTTAGCAGCACAGTTTGGTTGTCAGAACTTGTCAAAAGCAAAAGGGATTGGGAATGGAGTTTAAAGGCTAACAATCACATTTAAAGTCACCATAATATCTAAATTTACAAATGATATATCTGTGCACATCATTTTCTGGGCGGGGCAACCTGTCACTCACATGAGATCGACCAATAGCAAACCCCAATCATCCAATAAATTCCCCACAGACAAAATCAAGTCCCGCCCTACATTTGTTCAGATACATTTGTTCATGTTTGAGAAGCAGTTTCAATAGGTTAGAAAGACTATTGCAACTTCCGTGTCAGTATTTAAACCCTCAGTGTGTTATTTAGCAGAGTTTTGCACCTCCAGAATTGCAGTGTGTTTGATTATCCCAAATGAAAACTTTGGCTCATCCAAATGCATTATTTTGGGACGGTGTGTCCAAATATTGTTTGTTTTCTTGTTTGGAGGTACTGAAATTACACACTGCAGCTTTAATTATAGGCGTGTTACTCTTTAAACTGTTGATATAAAGTCCCTGAATAGGTGAAATTATGAACATCAATAAGTATTCAAAGTCCCAATTATTCATGGTCATTTTTTGCTCTCTAGTCTTCTTCTCTATTCTTTTACTGTTGTTCTTAAAACACACAATAATTGGGCGGTTAAGGTTGCAGATGCCCTCGCTAAACTTAATCCAATGATTTGCTTTTTTTGATGTGTGACAACTCGCCCATTTCATTCATGGCTTGTACTAAACGCTGCTGAGAACCACATATTGTGCACTGATACACAACAACAATAAGATAATTGCAATGTCTGTTTGTTTTTTCACTATAATATCATTTATATAGCCTATACAAATGATATTAACCCCTATAACACTGGGTGTTCGCTTATTTTATCCAGCCTATAGGCCTCGTTTTGCAACTTCAAATGACTTATTTCCACTAGATGGCGCTGTCGCCCACAGTCTGTGGACAGAAATATTTTAATTTTCTTGATGTATTGAGGAATCACGCTGTTCTAGAAGGTTAAAAGGACGACCAACACAATCAGTAATCCCATTTTCCCAAGCCTCTGATCAGCAGAATGACAATAAGTTCAGGATGAAACGAACATGACCAGTTTTAAAACGGGGCAGTATGTTTTCTGGTGTCTTATTTAATTGATTCTCTGTATAGTATGAATGAGACTGTAGTTCTATCAGTGCAGTAATGTGTTGTTAGAGAAGGTGAAATGAATAAGAAATCATGTCCACCTGCCACTGGCGTCCTCTGATAAACATATCCTGCCAGCATGAACACACAGCCTAGATTCAGCACAGCAATTCATGCAAATTTTACATCCTGCACACTCTCTGCCTTAACCCTCTGTTGCACGCATTATGAAAGCATGTTTGATGCGAAATATTCTTGCATAAAATGGACCTCATTAGTGAAAGCACATCAATTGGACGTTAGTTAAAGAGTCATCAATTACTCAACCTCATGTTATTCCAAACCAATATGTATGACTTTTATTGTGTTGAATATTGTAATGTAGGCATATATGTCACTCTTTTGCTTGCATTTACAACTTTCATGCATCAAAAAGGATATAAAAGCACCATAAAAATATTGTAGTAGTCTATATTAAGTATATGCGATGGCTTTATGTGAGAAGCAGATTGAAAATTAAGCTAATTTGCTAGACAATCTGATAGTAAATCAGTTAGTTGAGCTCAAAAACGGCACTGTAAACCCGAACAAGTCGGCAAAACTAAAAAAAATTATTATAATTGTTTTTATTTAAGAAATTTAAAGTTTAAGTAATAATACCTTGCAGATTTTTATTTTGTACTTGTATATTTGGATTGCTCTTAACTTGAGTAAGCTAATCTCAACTTAATCTCAATTTAAATATTTTTAGTAGAGGAAACTTCACTGGCCTTAAAGCTGCAGCCTGTAACTTTTTTGGGGTTAAAAATGATCAAAAATACATTTTTGAGCAAGTTCATAACCAGCCAGTGGGAAATTCAAGCACATCTTTGCATCACATCTGTACACATAAAGAAGGTGTCCTGGTTAGTAGGCTGTTTTGCGTGTGAGTATGTTGGACGTGTTGATTTATAGCCTTCTTACAGCACTTGATATAATTAAACGTATCAATTTGATGGCGTATCCAGAAAGGGTCAAACTACAATCACCAGTGACACCTGCAGATTCATCTGTTGTAAAAAGCAAAAGACTTTGCAATAGAAGGTACACTTGTTCCTTTCTCGTTTTGCAATTTGCATTATGCTACTAAATGTAATTTTTTTTGTGCTAGCTATGAGAGGGAGCAGTTCACCTCTAGTCCACAATACTTTGTTGGTATTTGACAATTAAAAATTAGGCTGCAGAGAAATGGAAACTGATCAGTTTTCATTTCTGTGCAGTCGACAGGTAGCCCTAATACACATTAAATGTAGTCACGCAATGCTGATGTTAACATTAACAATCTGAAATTGGTAATCCAAGGATTTTGATAGCACAGCACTTACTGAATGAGTACAACAACATAAAACATTTAACATATATCTGTTCTCAAACTAAGCTCACACTCCACTCGTCACATGATGGAAACCCTAAAAAAAAACATAACAGAAACTCTTCCAAACTAGCATAGCAAAACATTAAACACTACTAAATATTCACCGTGACATTCATCTTGCACACAAAAAAAACCCATTTTATAACACTTAATTTTAGCATGTACTGTTCCTTTTGAGTGTCATGGCAAAGGATGCTGGGAAAGCCCAGTTTAAGTTAGTCAAAATTAAAAGAAACCACTTCAGCTCAAAACAATGAAACCGTTCCGATGACTTAAAATGTGTCATTTTTGTGAACTTAAGACAAAGAAAGTTCTAAATACTCATAAAAGTTCATTTGTCTATACTAATTAGTTTAATTTGAGTTGACTCTACTCAAACCAATTAATTATTTTGAGCAGTGCGGATCAGTCTAATTCCCAAAGGAATCATCTGTGAACTGAATCAGCCGATTCATTGAAAAGATCTGATTCAAAAATCTGTTAGTTCTCAAATCATATGGCTTGATGAGAAATTGAAACGTTATAATATAAATATTATATTATAGGAAAGATTGACTCGAATAATTGTCAAAAAATCTCCTTTTGTGTTCCACAGAAAACAGTCAGGTTTAAAATGGCATGAAGATGAGTAATTGATGTCAGCATTTTCATTTTTGGGTGACCTATCCATTCACCTACATAATATAACAATAGATATTTAATATAGGGTTGAAAAATCTAAACGAAAAACGTTTGACACCAGCAAGTATTCATAGTAGACGTGTTCATTTAATTCCACACACTGTAAAGTATAATTAGTTAACTTATTTTAAAAAGCATGCAAGTGATTGCCTTAAAAAATTAAAATAAAGTGAAATAGGAATAATATGTTGTACTGACAAAAGCTTGGATAGTAGAGTTTACTTTCATAAGAGTTCTAGTAACTAAAAAAGAGCTGTAGAGAGTACATGATCATTTACTTTATAGATTTACTCTTGACTTTTTCTAAAATGCGTTCCAGCCACTCATCCGCACAGCAACAGCGCCCAGAGGGAGAACGCAAACCCCGAAACAGGTTTTGAAACAGTACCGTTACCATCTCCATGTAAACTTTAAAAAAAAACATGATTCTGCGAGAATGGTGATACATGTAAGCATGACGTGTTAAGTCTTCAAGCATGTTTGAATATGTGTGCGCAGGCACATCAAAAAGTTTACTGGGCTGGCATGCATAATGCAAGGTTTTTTTTTTGTTTACGATCAATTTGATAACATTTTCATCTGGACAGAGGGAAAGTGAATGAGGCCATCACAGAGGAGAGTCTAGTTCAGGGGTTTTCAAACTTTATGATGCCAAGGACCCCACATAATATGATGAATCTATATATTTTTATGTATGAAAAACATTTAAACTGTTAGATAAATAGCAAGTGTGACATTATAAATACAAGTTTCCAAACTTAAATTGGGTATACTTAATGTTGGATGTATAAACCTGAAGAAGAACATTTTCAATTTAAAAATTATTTCTATAGTAATTGTATTGTATTGTATTAGAATAAATGTATGTAAGCAGTTTGTGTTGCGTTAAGAACCCAGGTGAGCGAGATAAAGGGGACTATAGTGAGAGAAACTCACCAGAAAGATACAGGTACAATTCTGGGAAGTGTGTAGACGGCAAAAAAGAAGAGAAACATTTAGAAATTCAACAGAATGTTTGGTATCCATTTTTGCTTGGTCTTTTCTGGGTACCACTTCAAACGGTCCCTGTACCCCCGTCTGAAAACCTTTGGGTTAGTTGACACGGCTTCGGCAGACACTTTAGGGAAGTGTTGTGGTAATCTCTAGAGAGACTAACATTAGCGTATGTCATTCTTCTTATGATTTAACGAGTACATCAGGTGTTATGGAAAGTGTTCCTGGATCCGACTGACCTATAGTTAATGCAGCCTAATAATCATTTTACGAATGTGTTACACGTATGCCAGATTAAAAATGTGTTTTTAGTCTAGATTTAAACTGACAAGTGTGTGTCTGCTTCCCAAACAATGCCAGGAAGACTGTTCCAGAGTTTATGTGCTAAAGTATAGCTACCTTTATTGTGTTTTGATGATGAATGTTCATGAAAGTCTGTGAGTCTCAAGCATGGTCAATTACAAGTATAGAGAGGTCATATCAACACAAAATTTTTATAAGGTATTTATATTGTATTACAATAATATAAATGAAGATTCAAGTTCCCAACCAATGGGAACTCTGATCACCATAATGGTGAGTTCGAACAAACATTTGAGGAAAATCAACATCAGTTTATGAAGTTAGCTTATGTGTTCTCTTAAATTTTACTGTTGTATTGACTTTTCAACATTCAAGATGACTTTGAGAAATGAGTGACTGCAACTAGAGAAAGAAATTAAGAATTGCCCTGCCTTTTTTTGCTTGACTGAGTAAAAAAGGCATTGTAAATGAATAGCACAGAGTACTAGATTAATACAATTAAAGGAACACTTCACTTTTTTTGAAAATAGTCTCCTTTTCCAACTCCCCTATTAAACAGTTGAGTTTTATTGGTTTCGAATCCATTCAGCCAATCTCAGGTCTGGTGGTAGCCAAGGGGGTAATCTAGTGCTCGGAAAGCGTTCCACCCCTAGGGGCGGCCATTGCTAACCAAGCCATCACCTGCTGTTAGCATCCCATTGACTCCCATTCATTTTTGAGTCACTTTGACAGTGAATAACTTTACATCTGAGGCGTTTAAAGACTCGACAATGCATAAAAGGCTCCATTACCTTGTATCTTACACTATCGCCCCGTAGAAGCTGTTTTTGTAAAAATAGGCTAACGATTGGGTCATAACCAACGCGACCCTGTCGCACAGTAGAGAAATTACCGTATAGACAGGAGGAGATGCTCAGAAACAATCTTGTCTATGAGGCAGTTGGGTGGACGTGGAGACATAAAGTCTGATAAAGTTAAGGGGGAAGAATGGGGAGAAGCCCATAGTGAGCCAAAAGCAACGGGAGAAAATATTTAAACAACGTGATTCAGATTTCACTTTCCACAACTACTAGAAGACTCACAGCTGTCAGACAGGTTGCTCACGTCGACATCTACGTCCTCAAGCTCAGTCTGAGCCTGCGCAGTTCGCTCAGCCATCAGGAAGTGACTGCCTCTAATTGACCTCATTTTCCGCCATTGACGTCTATGGGATCGCTCTGTCCATTTCTTTTACTGTCTATGGTGGTAGCACTTTTAGCACAGCTTAGCATAAATCATTTATTCTGATTTAGACCATTAGCATCTCGCTCAAAAAATTGACTAAAGAGTTTCCATATTTTTTCTATTTAAAACTTGACTTTTCTGTAGTTGCATCGTGTACCAACGGAAGATTAAAAGTTTTGATTTTCTAGCCCGATATGGCTATTGATGAAGGAACTTTGCTGCCGTACCATGGGTGCAGTGATATTACGCAATGCCGAGAAATAGTCCCCAGCACGCTCTCTGTGTAAGCCAAGTATAGCAGGTTGTCACACTGGTTATGTTGAAGGAAGTTAGCCTATTTTCAGGCGCTGTGTAAAATCATTGGAATTTAAATTGGAAAAATATTGAAACTCTTTGTTCATTTTTTGAGCGAGATGCTAACGGTCTAATCAGAATCAATGATGTATGCTAAGCTATGCTAAAAGTACTACTGCCAGAACCGGAGATCGGCTGAATGGGTTCGAAATCAATAAAACTCAGGTGTTTAACTCTTGGGGAGTTGAAAAATTAGCCTATTTTATTTTATTTTTTAAGTGGAGGGTTCCTTTAAATTAAGACATTAAGTAAAGTTAACTATAATGTGTTGGTTCGATTCACTGTTGAATTTTACAGCTTCTGGGCAATAAGTGTTTAAACGATCATAACATTCAAATCATTTATTTGAGTTTATATGTCATATTTTCTGCACCGTTTGTCCTCAAGATGTTTTTAAAGACTGCTAGGATGTTAGTGCGACCAAGAAATTCATACTCATCTCTTCAATATAAACCATTTTTGTGCTTTCGGTGCTTGTTAAGTGTAGAGAATAGGCTTGTTTCCCAGAGTGCAATAGTCGGACACTCACCGATGGCAGCAAACCTGGAACTACGGCCCCTTTACCCTTAAGTCTAGCTTGACCTGAGCAAACTGAGCTTTATATCTGATGAAAGATTTAACGGGTGACATTTACAAAACCCTTGACTGTTTACAGAGGGCTTGATGATTCTCAATTACAGTTTTATAGGACGATCTGAGAGGTGCAAATCTTATGAGCGTGAAGTGTGACGAAAGGTCACCGTGGCATATTGAGCGGCTGGTTTGGTTGTTTGAAGTGCCGTCACTCAGAACGAGGCAGAGCCGTGAATTGTGGGTCACTGTGTGACCTGGATTTTACAGCTTCAGATGTCTGCCAAGGGCATTTCAAATCAAACGTGTGATTTTTATCCTAGCAAATAACAGGACTCTGTAGGCGTGACCTGTTGATGCTGTAGGAAGCCAGCTTGATATTGCTTTACTAGAGGTCATTGGTGAACAAGAGCCTGTTTGAATGTGAAATGCGCTCTGTGTCACTTTAATGTACAATATAAGAGCTTTAAAGGGATTCTAAATTGTAAAGTTACCGGTGTAATGACACCATCTCTCTGTCTGCGTTTGTTTGTTTGATCACAAATTCGGCCCATTTAAGTAAAGTGCACTTTACCCAGTCTGATGTTTCGGTGGTTTAGATATCATCTTTTCTCTCCCGCAGCACTGCATTGAGATTCATTTGAATGGCAAATGGTACTGAAGAAGTTATTACATTTCTTGTAACCGCTCTGTTTCTGTATGAATAAGCAGACCGTGATCACACATGGCTTGAGAAACCTGTTCATTTTATCACTGAGCGTATCACTGAGAAACGTCCTGCTCAAGTCGTCCTTGTGATGGAGGTTCGGGTTTAATAACTAGTTCTTCCAATGTTTATCATCGGACTCGCGCTCGGATTGCTGTGGTAAAATCACGTCATCGTTACTGTCTTTACAGTGTGTAAAATCGCTGAGCTTTAGGAAGCCTCTGGAGCTGAAGTTCAGTTATGCTAATAGACGTTTACCTTCTGAAACAACATTGGTAGACCCAGGCGCGCTGGAAGCCATTTCATTCGGGGGGGCTGAAAGTTGGGTCGGAAAATGTGTAACGTCATTGTTGTCGGTGGCGACCAGACAGGTGTTGTAGTAGAACCACTCTTTACCGTTAAAGAGCACAGACGGACCCACCGCCCCAGATTATTGTTGTTTAAAATGAATTACTTGTTAAAACTTGATCGTATCATGGGCGTCGGAAGCAAAACTGGGGGTGGTCTCAGAATTAGTTTTTGCTGGAGTAACGCTAGATACAAATATACAGCAGTTTACTAAACGATTGATTGCGGCAGACAAAATTACGGAAATCACTGGCTTATTTACCCTGAATATAGAGTAGGGGTTAGTGACGCATGACATCAAGTTTTGACGCAAATCGATCAGAGGTTCGAATCCGCCTTTTGCCGAACTCGCTCCACTCCCTTTTCACATCATATATCAGATCGGAAAGGCATTTATTTTCAATAAAAATGGAGAAAATATTAGAAAAGTGGGAAAAAAAGAGTCAAACACCTAATACGTTTTTCTCGGTTAGGGGTAGGTAAACAGACATGTGTTGAATTAGGGACGATAAAAGTGAGTGGGTCCAATATCATTGGTCTTAAAAAGTGGGTGGGTGGGTCTTGTCCTCACACACACACACACACACACACACACACACACACACACACACACACACACACACACACACACACACACACACAATGGTTCCGACGTCCATGGATCATACACAGACACACGTTAATCATCACTCATAAAGCATTCTTTTTATTTGTGTTCATAGGATACATACAATATCCAGCATCTGCCAGGGCTCTTAGTCCATCATGTGTGCATATTTGGAGAAAAAATTATTCATAATCATGTTTGTAAAATATCATGTGTCCCGACCTCAGCAGACTGGTGAGAGTAGCCTAACGTTACATGTAAACGTCCAGTTCACAAACCTCGCGGAGGTCTGAACAGAGTTTGTGTCGGTGTCAAGGTCACCGTCATTGTTGTTTACATACTTTTTTTGAGAAGATTTCCCAATTTTACTTTTCTTAACCGTGTTAGTTACTCAAAAAAAGTAAAAATGCGTTTCTGTTGCTTATTGCTAGCCATGACCAAACGAGAGTGAGCGAGGTGACATGACGGTGACGAAAGAACTTCCTGAGGAATTATTAAAATAATGAATCATTAGTTTATATCTTATCCACTGCCCATTATTTTAATCCCATATCAAACACAGTATGTTATGTCAGTCTATTTTAATTTATTTTATTTCATTTCCTGTTTTAAATACAATATAATTTTAGGGGGCTGATGCTATAACGAGGGGGGCTGCAGCCCCCGCAGCACCCCCTTTCCCGCGCTACTGGGTAGACCAATCACAAAAGACTGGGCAGTCTGGCCAATCAGAGCAGAGCAGGCTCACGGAAAGGAGAACATTGTGGTGATGTATATTATGAGAAAAATAAATGAGTTTTTGATGCATGTGAACCTGTCTTAGGACATTACAAATAAAAATTAGGAGCCTTTAAAATAGCACAATAGAGACACTTTAAAAACTGAACTGGTTCTTGAGTTCCACGTTAATCACTAAATCTGCATCGTCATTAGTCCATTTCGGAATAATTCCCTCTGAATGTACAAGGACGAATGCTCTCGTAATGGTGCACAATAGACCTCTTAGAGCTGGGAAAATTTTCATTAATATGCAGATTTGATGAATGGGAGCTTAACTTCAGTGTTTTTAGTGAATGCAAAATGAGGGACGTTTTGTTCTTGACAGCACTGAAATGAACCAGACGTTTCCTCAGATTTTACAGCATTTGGAATGTCTTCCCTCCTTTTTTTTATATCATGAGGTTTTGCAGGGTTCAAACCTATTGGTTACCAGTTTTTAAATTTGTGTCTGTCACTCAAAGCTTTCACATGACTTCAGAAGACTTCGAGTACAACGCAACGCAAGAGGTGTCTTTTGTAAGTGCTTTTGATATTTTGTTCATGTTTGGAGCTTAACATATGAATCTCTGTGTGATGATTTGCCAATAAATATTCTTTTTTGTTCTACAGAAACAATTATATCCTCTGTGTTCTAGTCAAAGAGCAGATGGATTTCGTCTTTTTCCCCCATCTAGTTTATTACAAATACATGTATACACAGGCTACAAGTCATAATAGAGGTACATAACTGATCAAGGGTATGTACAAATCTCATGTATTTACAGTACATACAGTGGTTTATAAAGGACATGCATCATGTAACTGCAGTAGTATTATTCTATGAAATCTATCATATTATATTCCAAGTTAGTTATATAAATAATACGATTATTCGATACCTGCTCATGTATGACTAATATTAACATCACGTGGTTCCCTTTATAGTGCATTTATGAAAACTTGTCTCTTTTTTTGGAGGTTGCAAAGTGGCTTTAATCTGCATCTTCGGATGATAGACATTTCTGTCTTGCTTCGTGATCATCAAATGTCACTTTCTTATTCCGTTTAGGGTCGATCCAGGAGTTTCGAATCACTGCATTGTTCGGCAGTGGATCCGCCTCGATGATGGACACAACCCGTTTCTTCATTTTACTTTTGAGGACTTTCTGAAACTTCTGCCTTGTGAAGGCATACAGGAGCGGGTGGAAGACCGTGGTGCCGTAGGCCATGACCAGAAAGCCCAGTCGAAGTTTGACGGTGAGGTCGCTGGGGCCTGCGCTGAGAATCACAGTGTTTAAAACGGTAATGGGCGTCCAGCAGAGGAGGAACGTGGAGATGATGAGCAACGACATACGGAAGACACGCTTTTGGCGCTCACGGCGTTCCCGGTGGCGTTTGACGGCCCTTCGCAGGGCGATGATCACTGAGACGGATGTGCGCATGCCAAGTGGAGCATTTCCGCGGTTGCCGGCGCTGCTCTGCGAGGCGTCCGTGATTTCGGGCAGCTGCTGTTCGGACGTCGACATAAGAGAGAAGTTCTTTTTCCTCCTGACCTTCTTCTTTTTCTTCTTTTGTGTGGCGTGGAATCGCGTACCAATGCGGATGTTGAGAGCCTGCAGGATCTTTGCGTATGTCATTAACATTATAACAGCAGTCAAACAGAAAATTGGGATTTGGGCCACTAGGTGGTAGTACAGACCAAGTTCGGTGTAATACTCATTGACGTGCACAACAGCGGTCTGATTGGCTTTGGTGGGCTCCGGTCCCAAGAATCCCACCTCGATGAATGGCACCAAGAAGCTGACAAAAGACAGCACCCAAATGCAACCCAACAGAGCCACCGCTCGTCCCATAGTCAGCACGCGATTGGCGGGTTTAACGGAGATGTCATATCGGTCCAAAGTGATCGCTAGCACGTTAGCTGCCGTAGCCACGCTGGCGAAGGACACGCAGGCCTCGTGGAAGCAGCAGACGAGCACCGTGTCGCCTTGCAATGATAGCATCACCACAACGATGGTCAGAGGGATGCAGCAAACGCACACCAACACGTCTAGCACATGGAGATTCATGGTGACAATGTTGCTAACAGAATTGACCAGGTTTGACTTCATGCAGTAGAGAGCCAGCACGGTCAGGTTGCTGCTCAATCCCAAGACAATCTCCAGCATGAGGAATCCGGTCAGGGACACCTGGAAGCTGAGTGGGTATGGGTACGGGCTGGCCGCCGTCATGGCGGGACTCACAGCCTCAGTGATGTCGAGGACAGTAACGTTACTCATGGTGCTTTTTTCCTCCGTCGAGGGAGGGACGTGCATTATCCTGAAAGGTAAAAACAGCAGGATGCACAATCAGAGAAGCGTGTAGAAAAAGCAGACGCATTTGAACAGACAATGACTTCTGAGTTCTGATTCAGTTACTGAGTTTGAATTGAGGTAGAAAACAAGGTGCATGATTTGAATGTGTGAATTACAATGAAGTAAAAGTCAAAGAAATTCATGTAACCGTAAAATTCAAAGTTTATCAAGACAAACTGAAAAAAGGGTAAATATCTTGAAGATTTTACAGTCTTGCAAATAGATGGAAGGATGGATGAATGGATGGATGGAAAGATGAATGAATAGAGGGATGATGAATGACAGATAGACAGATGGATGGATGATGAATGAATAAACAGGTGGATAGGTGAATTAATGAATAGATAGGTCAATGGATGGATGGATGAATGAATAGACAGGTGGATGGATGGATTGATTAATGAATAGACAGATGGGTGGATGAATAAATACATGGATGGATGGATTAATGGATGAATTAATGAATAAACAGGTGGATGGGTGGATTGATGAATGAATAGACAGATGTGCAGATGAATAAATGGATGAATTGATGAATTAATGAATGGATTGGTGGATGGATTGATTGATGAATGAATATGGATGGATAGATGAATGAATGGACGGATGGATGGATGAGTTAATTGACAGATGGATGGATGAATTAATAGACAGATGGTATTCAGTTTATATTTTATTATAAATAAATTAATAAATGAACTTTCGTGGACTAGAAAAGAACACTTCATTCCCCATAATGCACTGCCAGAATTACAATTCATTAAATTGTGCTTCCTTTCATTCTAATTAAACTTCCTGTTGGCTGTAGCCAATTTAATTCTTACTCGCACTCATTCACTCGCTTCAATTCTGAATTTTGAGCAACCCAAGTTAGATGCATTACTAACCTAAGAGAAGAACAAATTTAGTTATCTGTAATGGCCATAATTAGACATATTTCCAGAGATTTATTGGGGGTCTCACCTATCGAGATCAACAAAGCCATTAGATTAAGGTGTTTGTGTATCTGCGGGAAGATTTCAAAAGATTTCTACAGGATTCGAACCACCGCCAAAGACAAAGTTCTGTATTGTTCAGATTCCCGACTTGTCCACTAATGGCTTTACAGCTAATGCTTCTGTGCATGCTGACTAATAATGCATTGGTCATGGACTGGCCATTCTGTATTATGCGCTGCTATGAATAGACACACTTTAGGCATATTTTTTGGGTCCACAATGCATTTTCATTTGTTGCACAGTGATGGATAGCTCCATTTGCGAATGTGACCGTCTTTAGTGCTGCATTTCATTCATCACTGCGAGGGAGAATTTAGAGAGAGGGAAAGAGAGGATCAGCGAGATAAGTATTAACCTGGCTTTTGTAATTTACTCCAATGTAGATGCATCCAGGTGCCAGCTGGATACTAATAACTCTTTGTGTTTTGATGTAGGCTGACTGACATCTTGGAGTGAAACCATATGGAAACTCGAATGACTTCATGAGCTGAAACACAACACCTCACAGATCATCAAGCTTGTTTTCTGGACGTTGAACGTCCTTGTCGACTAATGACAACTGTCCAATAGTTTATTCTGCACATTGGACGACTTACCCTTCTCCTTCCAGCTTTTTTCTCAGCCTCGGGAGTCAGCAGTCGAGACGGGAGAGTCTGGAAAGGGTACAAGTCGTACATCAGCCCCAGACATGGCCTTTCAAGGAAGTATTCTGCACTTTTTAATCCTCGCAATCCAAACGAATCTATCGCTTAATGGTCAGGGTTGATGGTTTTTTACTAAACCGAATGATACGTTTTGTCCCCTGCCATGTCCAGACCTAACAAAGAGTTGGTTCTCTTTCACGCTCTGATTTGTTTAGGAATCCAATGAACATGACAAGTGATTCAAAGAGAAACTGTCCATTTTCCTGTTCTAATCTAGCTTGACAGCTTAAAGCAATTTTTTTCAATTGATTATTATATCCACGTTAGGGTTAGAAAGTTGCTTTCATCTCGCTCAATACCATCAGCACGGCCTCTGTTCCCTCAGTGCCGACATATTCCCGTTATTGCAGTTTTATGGGCCCTATAAGGCGATAAATCCATATTGATTTGCTTTTGCTGATTTGCATGTGCCATCTGCTGAAGAATCCAAGGTCACAGGATTGTTTAGGTCAGCACGAGGGGGTGGGGCATGCCGGGTGTTGGCGATGTAATTTCCTGTCCCCTCACACAAGGTCACCTTTAGGCTGCATTATCAAGCATGTGATAAAAACTTTCCCCATCCGTGCTGAGCATGGGAATGTCTTCCCCTGGGAAAAATCCACTCATCCCGGCAGGCCTGAGAGACCCAATGTTCGTGCACGTCTTCCTGAGAGATGGCAGCTCTTTTCAGGTCTCTGGTTCCACAATCCTAACAAGAAAAAAGCAGAGTGTTGATAAGTGAACAATCAATTATTCATTAAGCCTGCATCCAATCCATCATCAAGTAAGGACTTCCATGTGTTATCCATTCATCTTTCCCAAGCGATCTGCGGAAATGCACAAGCTCTGGTCTTGCTTAACGTCCATGTGAAGGTACAAGTAACATCTGCAAACCTGCAGGGGTTGATGGATGGGTCCATGCATCTTGGGAACAATCTACAAACACTCATTTCCAAAAGCAATGCCTTTTAGGGAAGGTAACGCAATCACCTGTGTTGTTTTATGTCTGTGCTTTCTCACATAATTTTTCAGTCAACAGCCATGCAAGAAATATGCCTCGATCACGTGTAACGGGGTGGTTGCGTTCCAGCCATGAATTAGATTTTACACTGTAAATTTTTCCCAGATGTTACAGGCTTTTACATATCGGGGAAAACCGTAAACAGAATCGATTGGGTATCGGAGGTGAAATTTGTCAACGGAGACGTGGATCAATAGACTAACTAAAGTCAGAATGGCAGTGGCAAGTTAATCACAAAACATAGACGTCCCCTCAAATATTCAGATATGGGGTTTTCAATGCCAAATCCTTCAACTTTGAGTTCCTTTAGTCATGAAGGTTGCGTTCTTCCCTATCTATCCTTAATTTTGCTGATTTATTTGAATTTGATTTACTAGGGCCACTCTAATTCTGACAGATTGTTCTCTAAACGATGCCAATGTTGCCCTAGGGAGCTGTATAAATCTGCAATTCCAAGTTTCGACATCTGCTCTTTTGAATTAACACTGTTTAAATGGTTTTACATCCAAAAACTCAGCAGCATGCATACTTGTTCCATCAAATTTCTGTCTTTTTTTTTTGCCAAAGTTGTTCAATATCACCAGCTTACCTTTGCGCTCCCAGAGTTCTCATCTGTCATGCGATGTAGAGCAGCTTCACCGAAGCATCATCTGAGATCCACAAGTGCACACACTTTTGTAGGCGTTGCATGACAGCGAGTCGTAAACCTGCTTTCTCCTTGAGGAGCATGAATCAAACAGCGTCCGTGCGAACTGTCAGCAGTGCCAGCGGAGTGAAACGGACGTCCTCTGACTTTGATCTACTGTGCTGCTAACTATTTCCTTCACTGTCCTGCTTCTTTGCCTCTCTTGTTCGCATGCTCCTCTCTCTTCAAACTGTGATGCGTTGAAGTGTTGCCGATGCACCCCTCTGTTGCGCCTCCACATCCTTGCTTGTCCCCCCCTCTCTCTTTCTCTCTCTCTCTCGTTCGCTCCTTCTCTATCTTCGTCTCCCTCTCTCACTCACTGCGGCGGTTTTGCAGTGTTGCTCTCTGCTCCGATTGGTCTGTCGTAATGGGGTTAACCATTTCCTCCCCGGAGAGTGAGGATGCACTCTTTTGTTTTCTTGTCGTTCTCTCCATCCAGCTTTTCCCTCTATCCTGCGATGGCAGCGCAGTCTCGGCTCAGTCCCTGCGGAGATGCCTTGGGTTCTATTTAAACCCTCTGTCAGAGTTGCATGTTTTCATTCATATTTGATGCCGTGTTCTGTGATGAAAGTGGATATGTGTCTACTGGGAAAAGGACACAAAAAGAATGTGGCTGTGCTCCAAACCTAGTGAGCTATCTATATAGGCAGCATTTTATGGTGCGCAGGCAGTTTTTAAAGACTTCTTCTATGAGTCAGAATTTTGGCTACATTTTGAATTAGCATGGCATGCATTCATAACAGAGAAGGCAGTCCTAGTGTGCACTGTGATGAGTTCAGTGGGGAGGGGAAAGGTACCTATAAAAATTAGGCATGCACCAATACAAAAATGTTGGCTGATACTGAGAAGCCGACAATTAAAAAAAAAAATGTTATGACTACAAGTGAATTAAAAGTGATTTACAACAATATAATGTAGGTTGTGTGTGATGCATACAGTGGGTACAGAAAGTATTCAGACCTTACATTTTTGACTCTTTTTTTTATAATCATTTAAGTTAATTTGTTCTCATTAATGTACACACAGCACCCCGTATGGACAGAAGAATACAGAATTGTTGACATTTTTGCAGATTTATTAAAAAAGAAAACCTGAAATATCACATTGTCCTAAGTATTTAGACCCTTTGCTGTGACACTCATATATTTAACTCAGGTGCTGTCCATTTCTTCTGATCATCCTTGAGATGGTTCTACACCTTCATTTGAGTCCAGCTGTGTTTGATTATACTGATTGGACTTGATTAGGAAAGCCACACACCTGTCTATAGAAGACCTTACAGCTCACAGTGCATGTCAGAACAAATGAGAATCATGAGGTGAAAGGAACTGCCTGAAGAGCTCAGAGACAGAATTGTGGCAAGGCACAGATCTGGCCAAGGTTACAAAAAATGTTCTGCTGCACTTAAGGTTCCTAAGAGCACAGTGGCCTCCATAATCCTTAAATGGAAGACGTTTGGGACGACCAGAACCCTTCCTAGAGCTGGCCGTCTGGGCAAACTGAGCTATCGGGGAAAAGAGCCTTGGTGAGAGAGGTAAAGAAGAACCCAAAGATCACTGTGGCTGAGCTCCAGAGATGCAGTCGGGAGATGGGAGAAAGTTGTAGAAAGTCAACCATCACTGCAGTCCTCCACCAGTCGGGGCTTTGTGGCAGAGTGGCCTGACTGAAGCCTCCTCTCAGTGCAAGACACATGAAAGTTTGCTAAAAAAAACAAACACCTGAAGGACTCTAATATGGTGAGTAATGCGATTCTCTGGTCTGATGAGACCAAGATAGAACTTTTTGGCCTTAAGTCAAAGCGGTATGTGTGGAGAATAATATCACCTGTCCGATAAAAAATGTAGCATGGTGGTGGCAGCATCATGCTGTGGGGGTGTTTTTCAGCTGCAGGGACAGGACGATTGGTTGCAATCGAAGGAATGATGAATGTGGCCAAGTACAGGGATGTCTTGGACAAAAACCTTCTCCAGAGTGCTCAAGACCTCAGACTGGGCCGAAGGTTCACCTTCCAACAAGACAATGACCCTAAGCTCACAGCTAAAATAATGAAGGAGTGGCTTCACAACAACTCCGTGACTGTTCTTGAATGGCCCAGCCAGAGCCCTGACTTAAACCCAATTGAGCATCTCTAAACAGAGAACTGAAAATGAGTCTCCATCAACGTTTACCATCCAACCTGACAGAACTGGAGAGGATCTGGAGGAGGAATGGCAGAGGATCCCCAAATCCAGGGGTGAAAAACTTGTTGCATCTTTCCCAAAAAGACTCACTTTGTTAAATATTTAAGCTAGCTAACTTTGCGCTGAAGGTCGACAACTTTTTACTTAATAATAATAGAATTTATTTATAACCTATAAAACAGAAACATGCTGATTTGTACGAGATAAAACCAACACAGCATCACTACATATGCATAGATTATTTTACCTGATATGAAGTGTGCACTGCAAACACAAACATTAATTATGATCGTCTCCATCCAGTCTATACACCGTATTGCATTCAACCACAATTGTCTTCTTGATTTCTGTGAATGTCTGGTAAAACTTTTTAGTTTTAAACCAAAAGTGCTTTTACTTCTGTTCTGGCTGCCAAAAACACAACAAGACATTTTAGAGTCAAAACCTCAAACTTTTAGCGTGCCTGCTATGAGTTCTACTTATTTTTTGCCTCCAGCTAGAGCGGTGACGTCACCGTGATGTAGGCGATTAAGCGATCTATACACTGCAGTGTTTCCCTATTTACAAAATATTTCTGTACGATATAGTGTATTTTAGATGCTATTATTGTGTAATTAGTGCTAACAGAAAATTATTAAAATCAAAGTCAAGTCTAACATGCATTTCACACAGTTGAGCACTATTTGTACGAAGTAAGAATCGCTGCTTATGTTGACAAAATTGTTCTCTTACGAGATACCAATTATAGCCAGCTGTGTAGACAGTAGGCAGATCTCTCGGTTTTGGAACAGAGCATGTGTGTTTGATTTAGATGATGGGAACACTTAGCGTGTGTAGAGGAATTGTGATTGATAGTTTCAATTAAACCAGCCTGTCAGCTGGGAGAAGGAGCAGTCTTTCTCAATTCATTTTGTTCGGCTCATTTGGCAGGTATGGGGGGGCATCTTCAAAAGTGACAGTCATAACAAGAATGTGTGTGTGTGTATGTGTTCATATTTGTAGCACTTGTTGGCGTGCAGCTCTCTGTTCTGAAATGTATTATTAAGTGGTAAACAGCCTTCTATAGACACGGCAGCAGTGCTGCTGAAAACTTTTCACTAAAACCAGGCTCGATATTTCAGCTGCCATTAATATTTCAGCATGCTTTTCCAGCAGCCTTCCAACACTGCAGACTAATATTCTGGTATTCCTAACCATTTTTCTGTGTTGAGTGTTGGAGGAAAAAGACGTTAGCTTTTAGCATTGTGTGTGCTGTGAATAAAAATGTGTTTGATTGATTGACATTGTTCCTCCCTCCGCAGGCTTGTGTCTCCTACATGTGTGTCCGTATACAGATGAATGCTGTGAAAAAATAAGACATGTAGTAAGTATATTTTACAAATATATTGACATGCATTTACTTCTATTTCCATAGAAGATATATATATTTCTAGTTGATTCTTATGGTTCTCTGAGGTGCTTCAAAAATAACATGGTTTTACCATATAACATATCCAGTAATGAGATTTACCATATTCAAACCATGCTATTTTCACAGTCCATGTCCACACACTTGTATGGCTCATTCAAATGCCATATTAATGTGATATTTTCAGTATAACATACATTTCAGTTACACATTTTTATAATACATGAATCATTTAAAAGTGTGGGGTCAGTAATATGTTTTTAATGTTTTTGAATGCCGTCTCAGAATACAGTATAAAAAATACAGTAAAAACATTAATACTGTGAACATTTTAAAATAACTTTTCTTTATGTAAAAAAAAAAATCCTGTGATCAAAGCTGAATTTATCATCATTACTCCAGTCTTCAGTGTCACATGATCCTTCAGAAATCATTCTGATTTAATACTTAAGAAACATTTCAATTATTATTAAATTTGTGCTGCTTCATATTTTTTTGGAAACCCTGATTAGTTTTTCAGGATTATTTGCCGTAAAGAACAGCATTTGTTAACACTTTATTTTAGGGTGACATAGTTACTACTTACTATAGTAACATTAAATTATGCAATTAACTAACCATAATTAATATTACTGAGTACTTATTACTATGTCACCTTAAAATTAAGTGTAGCCTAGCATTTATTTTAAATAATACCATAATGTTTCCATGGCATTAAGTTGTACGCAACGCAGTTGTTGTGTCTATCTCTGCTTAAATCTATCATTATTTTCTGTGGAGTTTACCTCTGAAATCTGGTCTGGTCTAAGAGACTGACTCGGCTGAGTTTAAAGCCCTACAGAAAAACCTTGAAACGCGCAGCATTATTCAATGTGTTGTAATTTCCACTGACCTAGGAAGACAGGGCGGGACATATCGAACAGCTCCTCCCCTTTTTTACATTAGCCAATAGCGTTTAGTTTATATCAGAGCTCGGCTAGATCCATTGAGCTTGTTAAAGTTGCAGTTTTCTCCCAATTTCAGACCGTTTCTCCCCCTAATCTCCTCTGTATCACTACAAAAAATATATCCTTTCTGGTCCAACTCAATCACATGATCCGATCTGTATTGTGTCTCTGGACCGGAGCTGTGGTGGTTCATTGACTCTGACATGAAACCAGACTTCATTCGTACCAATGGAAATATATTTACATATCTGAATCGTTCCCTATCCCCTATAAAGCGCACTCACAATCGTTCCCTATACCCTAGATAGTGCACTGTCTGATTGTTCCTTATCCCCTATATAGTGCACTGTCAATCGTTCCCTATACCCTATATAGTGCACTATCTGAATCGTCCCCTATCGCCTATATAGCGTACTCTCAATCGTTCCCTATCCCCTATATAGTGCACTCTCAATCGTTCCCTATCCCCTATATAGTGCACTATCTGAATCGTCCACTATCGCCTATATAATGCACTGTCTGATCGTTCCCTATCCCCTATATAGTGCACTGTCTGAATCATTCCCTATCCCCTATATAGTGCACTGTCTGATCGTTCCCTATCCCCTATATAGTGCATTGTCTGAATCATTCCCTATCTCCTATATAGCACACTCTCCATAGTTCCCTATCCCCTATATAGTGCACTGTTTGATCGTTCCCTATCCCCTATATAGCACACTCTCAATCGTTCCCTATCTCCTATATAGTGCACTGTCTGAATCGTTCCCTATCCCCTATATAGTGCACTGTCTGAATTGTTCCCTATCCCCTATATAGTGCACTGTTTGATCGTTCCCTATCCCCTATATAGTGCACTGTTTGATCGTTCCCTATCCCCTATATAGCACACTCTCAATCGTTCCCTATCTCCTATATAGTGCACTGTCTGAATCGTTCCCTATCCCCTATATAGTGCACTGTCTGATCGTTCCCTATCCCCTATATAGTGCACTGTCTGAATCATTCCCTATCCCCTATATAGTGCACTGTCTGAATCATTCCCTATCCCCTATATAGTGCACTGTCTGATTGTTCCCTATCCCCTATATAGTGCACTGTCTGAATCATTCCCTATCCCCTATATAGTGCACTGTCTGATCGTTCCCTATCCCCTATATAGTGCACTGTCTGAATCATTCCCTATCTCCTATATAGCACACTCTCCATAGTTCCCTATCCCCTATATAGTGCACTGTTTGATCGTTCCCTATCCCCTATATAGCACACTCTCAATCGTTCCCTATCTCCTATATAGTGCACTGTCTGAATCGTTCCCTATCCCCTATATAGTGCACTGTCTGAATTGTTCCCTATCCCCTATATCCCCCCGAAAACTTTTGATTTCATGGGGACTTTTAAGTCACTTTTCTAGAGTGGCAGACAGCAAGTCGACTGGGAATTCCAGCACTCAAGTGCCGTTTTTATCCGTCCACTATCGTAATGGGAGCAGAACTGCAGAAGCTCTATTGGACTTGTGATTTTTCGAGGCCTGGCCTTGCGAGAGGGTCATTTCGCAGGGCTAGAAATCAGCTTCAGAAAGCCAGAGATCTCAGCAGAGGCTGTTTTATCTCTCTCCTGCAGTGCCACTCGTGTTCTTTGTAGCCGGAGTGTGTGCAGCAGTGTCCCAGTAGATTAGCACAACGCTAATAGAGCTGCCCGCCTTTGTGTTACTGAAGTGGCGGCAGTGTTTTAATCACTCGCCCTTAATAAGCACAGTAAATCTGAACACTTTCTCGGCTGGAGCAGCGAAAATGAGGGAGGACAGGTCTGGAGAAGAAAATGTTTTAAATTTTATGTGAAATATCTATCCTAACTATCTTAACTTAAGTGTCCTGGGGGAATCATTTTAGCGATTACAGATGGCCTACATGTAAATAAGCCAGTGCTAATTAGCATATTAATTTGAGTTTATTGCTACGTCATCTATTTTGATGCTGCTGTTCATTGCTGGTTTTGACACTGTTTAGTCTGAATGTATCGGTTTAATTTAAAGCTGTCACCCTATTCGAGATTTGTTCCTGAGATAAATAGCGTCATATCATCTGATAATTTCAATTGATTCAGTGTCACTTTTTTCTCAACATTATAACCACAGTAACACTGATGATCTCTTCATCACGGCTCCTGCTAATGGGGGGGATATATTAGACAGCAAGTGAACATGTTGTCCTCAAAGTTGATGTGTTAGAAGCAGGAAAAATGGACAAGTGTAAGGATTTGAGCGAGTTTGACAAGGGCCAAATTGTGATGGCTAGACGACTGGGTCAGAGCATCTCCAAAACTGCAGCTCCTGTGGGCTGTTCCCGGTCTGCAGTGGTCAGTCTCTATCAAAAGTGCTCCAAGAGGAACAGTGGAGAACCGGCCACAGGGTCATGGGCGGCCAAGGCTCATTGATGCACGTGGGGAGCGAAGGCTGGCCCGTGTGGTCCGATCAAACAGACGAGCTACAGGAGCTCAAACTGCTCCAGAAGTTAATGCTGGTTCTGATAGAGAGGTGCCAGAATACACAGAGCATCTCAGTTTTTTGTGTATGGGGCGGCATAGCCGCTGACCAGTCAGGGTGCCCATGCTGACCCCTGACCCCGCCGAAAGCACTAACCATCAAGTGGGCACTTGAGCATCAGAATCACGGTTTCTTTTACATCACGTCGATGGCCGGGTGTGTGTGTCACTTACCTGCATGAGGAACACATGGCCCCAGGATGCACTATGGGAGGAAGGCGAGCCGGCGGAGGCAGTGTGATGCTTTGGGCAATGTTCTGCTGGGAAACCTTGGGTCCTGCCATCCATGTGGATTTTACTTTGACACGGTCCACCTACATTGCTACATTGCTACATTGTTGCAGAAACAGTTGTTTTCATGGAAATCATATTCCCTGGTGGCTGTGGCTCTCTAAGCAGGATAATGCACCTGATGCAAAAATGCTTCAGGAATGGTTTGAGAAGCACAACAACGAGTTTGAGGCGTTGATTGGCCTCCAAATTCCCCAACACAAAATATGGAATATATAAATATGTAGGTCATAATGTTATGCCTCGTTGGTGTATAGCTAACCTATTTCTCAGAAAAGTAACTATTGGTGTATTTCTTTTGGTGTTTGGTTTTTTCATAGCTTCTTTTATCCATTCGTTTTTAGTTAACGTCTAGGTGTTATTTCTGACACTTTACATTCATTACACAAGATTGAAATTGGCCGATATATTAAAGCCGATAAATAACGTTTTATTTCCTTTAGCTGAGACACTTCATATGCGCTCTGTTCACCATGATGGGTTTTCACTTGGGTGCATCCCAGATTATTCATTTATTTGTACACGTGCTGTTTTTCAGCCGTAACCTGTTTCAATCCTCTTACTTCGGTGCTAAATGTTCATCTCTGTGCAATCAATAAATGATAATTGGTCATGGGGCTCCGCTAATGTACTTACACTCAAGCCGACGACTGCATTTATAAGCCCTTTGATGTTTCGGCAAACAAATCACTCGTCTTTGTTTGCGTTTATGACACTCTAAATCTGATTTGTGTGCGATACCCTGTAGCCTGAAGTGATTAATCTTTATAGTTGAAGCTTGTAAATTTGATAATGTGGCCAGTGAGGCAAGACTGTTTTGTCTGTGTGTAATTGCGCCCCCCCCCCCAACCCCGTTGTCTCATTGCATCATCTGTTCTTATTAACATGGTCTCTGATTTGTTTGCTGCATGTGTTTTGTGTCATCTCTAGTCCTCTGTGGTGTCAGACTAACTGGTTACATAATTTAGAGCAGGTGAGGTCACATGATCGTCGTAATGACTGAAGGCACACATGAATGCCAACACTTGTCATTAGACTTTACGATTAGGGGGCGACAATTAAAGAATCATGGTGGGAGTTAATTATTAAGTTGGCTTGAGAGAGCCAACTTACTGAAATCCCATAAACGTATTATTCTTCTTCTGACTCTGATTCCTCCAAGAGCTTTAACTCTACAACCTCCAAACTTGGCTCAGACCGTAAGACTGTTCTGACTTGAGTTGCTAGATCTTTTCTAAACGATCCGGTTTTCCTAACAATGACGAATAAAACTTGGAAAAATCCCATAGATTTTCATCGACGAATGTTCAAATGAGCCAAGACTGTTCAAACGCCAACTGTCAGAATTCAAATTTATCTATCTATCTATCTATCTATCTATCTATCTATCTATCTATCTATCTATCTATCTATCTATCTATCTATCTATCTATCTATCTATCTATCTATCGTTCTATCGTTCTATCTATCTATCGTTCTATCTATCTATCTATCTATCTATCTATCTATCTATCTATCTATCTATCTATCTATCTATCTATCTATCTATCTATCGTTCTATCTATCGTTCTATCTATCTATCGTTCTATCTATCTATCGTTCTATCTATCTATCGTTCTATCTATCTATCTATCTATCTATCTATCTATCTATCTATCTATCTATCGTTCTATCTATCTATCGTTCTATCTATCGTTCTATCTATCTATCGTTCTATCTATCGTTCTATCGTTCTATCGTTCTATCTATCGTTCTATGGTAAATGGACTGCATTTATATAGCGCTTTCAACAGACATGGCCATCCAAAGCGATTTAGATGTTGCCTCACATTCACCCATCAATACATTCATTCATACACCGACGTTCTATCTATCTATCGTTCTATCTATCGTTCTATCTATCGTTCTATCTATCGTTCTATCTATCGTTCTATCTATCGTTCTATCGTTCTATCTATCGTTCTATGGTAAATGGACTGCATTTATATAGCGCTTTCAACAGACATGGCCATCCAAAGCGATTTAGATGTTGCCTCACATTCACCCATCCATACATTCATTCATACACCGACGTTCTATCTATCTATCGTTCTATCTATCGTTCTATCTATCGTTCTATCTATGCTAAATCATACTAGCAATCATGCTAAAACCTGCTAGTAACATGTTAAATCATGCTCGCAACATGTTAGATCATGTTAACAACATATTAAATAATGTTAAAACATGCTAGTGTTTTTCTGATAGACTGTCAGAACAATCAAACTTTAACCTTTCAAATTTCTTCAAACTTTCTGGTCTTTCTTGTTTTGACCACCATATTTTTCTAGTTATTGGTTGTAAATTTTGACTGAACATTTAGTTGTCATTTAACCAATTTATTAGTGTCCCAGTTGTGTTCTGTTTGTTGTCATTGGTTACATGTTTTGTTCAGTTTTCCCGCCACCTTTTATTTGTCAGTTTTTGATTATCATCATCATTATTTCCCTTATTTTACATGTATTTAAGTTGCTGTCTGTTTACTCTTCCGTTGTCTGGTATCGCTTGTGTTTACTCACTGTTACAGCGTCAAATTGTCTTCGTGTCATTTATAAGAAGAAGGAAACTATTTTTGTATTCATCTTCGTCTTCATTGGGACAACCAATGGGGCAAGGTGATGGGTTTGTACGGCGACAATTTCCTTTGCTTAGTATATTGCTAACCTGCAGATAATATGCAGCTTCCACACCTAATACAGTATGCATCCTTTTCCCTTCATTTATTGGATTTTTTGAAAAGCTCAATGCATATGCAATATGAAATTGGCCAATCATTGTGACTTCCAAGTTGACTACAGCAATAAATCTAGTAAAAATAGAACAAATCATACCTGAAATCATACGGTTATTATGTTGCATATGATTCCATTTTAAACCAATTGGTGTGGATGCAGTTTCAGTTCAGCTTCTTCTGAGGCCTTTTGTTGATTTTAGGTGATCTCACACTCTGACCAAACTGGTTTAACTGGATGGCTAACTAGTATACCAGCCGGACCAACTGACAAAAGCCCAAAACCTTAACCTTCAAACCAGACCAATTTGAATAGTGGAAACCATCTTGGTGGACAGTAGAGACCAGCAAACCATCTGATGCTAGTTCAGAGGTCTTTAACCTGGCAGATAAGGTCAATCTTTTTTTCTTTTCTTTTTTTACAGTATATTTAAATTTGTGTGTGTCAATTTCTATATGCATAAGTGTAAAATATCTGGCTTCTTTTGTGCTTAAACCCTTCAGTCAAATAGCTTTACTTGGATGCAAACATTCATTCGATTTATGCAATTGAACGCATCCACTCAGGTGCGTCCCTGGAGATATTCTGAAGCCATAAAAGCTGATGATTCTGTCTGCAAAAATTTGTGCAAGGCAGATTAATAGTGGCGATAATACGCCTTTAACGGCGAACACCAGTCCTCCCATTAGAAAAGTTCCACTCTAAAAACCCAAGTGCTAGTTAACTGTTGGACGGAACATATGTTGGGTTAATTTTACCCAGCAAATTGGGTTGTTTAGTTAACAGCATAATGGGTTGATTCGTTTTTACTATAATACTAGCTTATTAATTTACTTCATACAAAAATTGGTTTACGGATTTACTTAAATCCTCTAAAAAAATGTAAATACTCCACACAGCCACTGGTTTGCATGATAATTCCTATCATTTTCATATTTTACAGTATAGCATATTTTTTATACATATACAATACATACTGCACGCACTATTAAATATTAGAAGTAAAATTAAACATTTAGAAGTAATTCAAGTGTAGTTGACCGATCTCTGTTGTCCTGTTTCTAACTTCAGTCCGCCGCACTGCGTTTACCTCGTAGCCGAAATATGTTGTCATAACCTGTCCATAAAAAAATCTGTGTACAGTTCTGAGAACATTTTAACATCCTAAGTATTTATTTACTGTTTATTTTGAATAAAATTATAACATTTTATGCAAGGGCAAGGCGTGACTCATTTCCATCTCGTGAAAAGGCAGATGCGACACTGGTGTACGTGACTCATATCGCAATCTTTAGATACATTTATAGAATTTAGAATTTATTGATTTAAATAAAAAGTACACAAACCTGTATTTTACCGATGACATGCACCGATGTGGCACTGCTCTCTCTGAGGATCTGGGTAACATAAAAACTACCCAAACACTGGGTTGTTACGTCTGACCCAGGATCTGGGTAACTCAAAAACTACCAAACATTAAGTTGTTACGTCTGACCCAGGATCTGTGTAACATAAAAACTACCCAAACACTGGGTTGTTACGTCTGACCCATGAGCTGGGTAACATAAAAACTATCCAAACACTGGGTTGTTAAGTCTGTCCCAGGATCTGTGTAACATAAAACCTACCCAAACGCTGGGTTGTTACGTCTGACCCAGGATCTGGGTAACTCAAAAACTACCCAAACATTAAGTTGTTACGTCTGACCCAGGATCTGGGTAACTCAAAAACTACCCAAACACTGGGTTGTTACGTCTGACCCATGAGCTGGGTAACATAAAAACTACCCAAACACTGGGTTGTTATGTCTGACCCAGGATCTGGGTAACACAAAAACTACCCAAACACTGGGTTGTTAAGTCTGACCCATGAGCTGGGTAACATAAAAACTACCCAAACACTGAGTTGTTACGTCTGACCCAGGATCTGGGTAACATAAAAAATACCCAAACACTGGGTTGTTACGTCTGACCCAGGATCTGGGTAACATAAAAAATACCCAAACACTGGGTTGTTACGTCTGACCCAGGATCTGGGTAACATAAAAAATACCCAAACACTGGTTGTTACGTCTGACCCAGGATCTGAGTAACTCAAAAACTAACCAAGCACTGAAAAAAATTGTTTAAAAAAATGACCCAAAAGGTTCAGTCCAGGATTTAGGTAGAAAAAATAACCCAAGAGTTTTTTTGGAGTGTAAGTTCTAGTGATTTGTTTTAGTATTTATGAAAGAGTCAGTAGCAATTCTGACTAATCGTTTAATAGTAAAATGTTTCATTATTATTATCATCCATTATTCTTTTTCCAGTTATGTATTCAGTTCTTGGCTGAAATTCTGGGAAAAAACACAATGCTGATATAATGATACGAGCAGCAGAATGTTGCAATTTCAACCAATACATTGATATGCGTTTATGAAGTAGATGACAAGTCTATTATTGTCCAGCATACAGTACACTAAAAGAGACGGAGAGTCACTGCAAACCCTTGACTTCCTGTTTGAGTTGCATGTTTACATTAGCTTGTTAGCGTGAGAAAGGACAGGTCCGCTGTTTGAGAATGCAGCAGACATGCTCCAGAGGACACATTGTTCACCCCTCGGTCAGAGATTCACAAGAGAAACTGCTATGTCATGCATTAAAAAAGAAACGGGTTCGCCACGCTCCGTTTAGTATTACAAGGGAACCGTTATGAAACCTAGTGAGCCGTGCTGCTGTCTACTACTCCCTACACTGGCAGTAAAGTAGCATGCTTAGCCAAATACAACCTCTGATTTAAAACACAACACTCGAAAAAAAAAGGAAATCACAGATTAGCTACACAACACAGTAGTGTTTTTCTTTTAAACTTGATTTATTTGCTTTCAATTGATGTAATTGAGTTATGTGAACCAATCCAATACTCAAATGATTTTAACTGAAACTGCAGTTCCCGGAATGCATTTCCATACCTGTCAACTTTTGGGTGTCAAAATCCGGGATGGGGTGGGGGGTGTTGTCATTACAAGTGAATACTGTCACTTTAAAAGATCTTCCGCTATCGCACATGATGAAGTCGCAGTTAAAAAACTTACAAAACGCGTGACTGTCCCCCACCTGCTTCTCTTCAGAAAATTAAATTTGCTGTCCCATTGATCACGGTATTTACACGAGGGTTCGGGTTTATTGGCAGGAGTGCCTTCCATCTCAATCGTTAGTTACGTCCATTGTCCGTCTCTGTTTTGTTTTTCCCCGCGTTGTCACTCGTCGTCATCTGACCTCACACACTATAACCTCGCGACAACGGCCACCTGTAGGCTACTGCAGATGGCAGTTATCGCGAGGCTAGTTACAGAGCTCAGATTGGAAATGTTTTTTTGTTTTTTTACTCCGGTATTATTATTTTTTAATAACGCAGGTTAAAATACGGGAGATTTACGGGAAAATACGAATACGGGAGGACGGCGGGAAAGAAGGGTAAAATACGGGACTTTCCCGGCCAAAACGGGATACTTGACAGGTAACGTTATGCATTTCATGAGACTTGATGGGGAGGGAAAAAATGTTGAAAATAATAATTTTTTGAACAAGATGAGAAAGGGCATTGAGCATTGTTGAGCGTGACTTCATTTCCACTGACCCAGGAAGACAGGGCGGGACATATCGAGCAGCTCCTTCGCTTTTTTAATTAGCCAATAGCGTTTAGTTAATATCAGAGCTCGGCCAGAGCTGTTGAGCTCATTTAAGCTGCAGTTTCCTCCTAATCTCTAACCGTTTCTCCTCCATATCTCTTTAAAATATCATTCTGTGCACGATAAATCGCATTTTACATGAAAACATGCTTATTGCAATTTGGCTTTTTGAGATTATGAAATCCCAAAAGAACGCCTGCGATTACCTTTTATGGGCAGTTTGTCAGTGTAGGATGGCTCTGTGATCAGTAGTAGGGCTGCACAATAAATCTCAATAAAATTTGGCAAGGGCTGCGATTATTGCATGCGCAGCTTCTCAGTGCAACACGGCTGTGGTCAGTAAACGCTGCTCTGCAAGCCAGAGGGCGCTCTCGTGCAGGGAACTCCAAGTATCCATCAGAAATACGATATGTCATTCACGGAAATCAATGTGGAAATCGCTATGAACATCATACTATGGTGACCTGAATAAACAGATTGAAATGCTTTGATTAAACATGACTAAATGCTTCTCATGTTTGGAAAGATGTTTGACGCATGTTGCTTTTTCAAATGCACATTATGAGCAACTCAAAATTGCAGTGCTTTCAGATGGAACAGCATTTACTACTGATCACGGGTATCCTACTCGGATATGTACGAAACTGTGCATTAAAAGATAATTGCAGCCTTTGTGATTTCATAATCACGATAAGCCAAATCGCGATAAGCATGATTTCATGTAAAATGCGATTTATCGTGCAGCCTTAAGTAGTAAATGCTGTTCCATTTGAAAGCACTGCAAGTTTGAGTTGCTTATAGCGTGCATTTGAAAAAGCAACACACATCAAGCATCTTTCCAAACACGAGAAGCATTTAGTAACTAAATATCCCAAAAAAATTAATTTCTAAATTAGTTGTATCAACTATATCATTGATCTGCCCACATTGTTGTTATATGATAAATTGATATGAGCTGATAATGTCACCATTTTCTCCAGAGCGGCTGTACAGCCGAATCAAATTTTCTTGCAATATTTTCCTGTTTAACACTGTGAAGCTGCTTTGAAACAATCATCATTGTAAAAGCGCTTTATAAATACAGTTTACTTGACTTGATTTGACTAGTGAACTGTCTGATCGTTCCCTACCCCCTATATAGTGCACTGTCTGATCGTTCCCTATCCCCTATATAGTGCACTGTCTGATCGTTCCCTATCCCCTATATAGTACATTGTCTGATCGTTCCCTACCTCCTATATAGTACACTGTCTGATCGTTCCCTATCCCCTGTATAGTGCACTGTCTGATCGTTCCCTATCCCCTATATAGTACACTGTCTGATCGTTCCCTACCCCCTATATAGTGCACTGTCTGATCGTTCCCTATCCCCTATATAGTACACTGTCTGATCGTTCCCTATCTCCTATATAGTACACTGTCTGATCGTTCCCTATCTCCTATATAGTACACTGTCTGATCGTTCCCTATCTCCTATATAGTACACTGTCTGATCGTTCCCTACCCCCTATATAGTGCACTGTCTGATCATTCCCTATCCCCTATATAGTACACTGTCTGATCGTTCCCTATCTCCTATATAGTACACTATCTGATCGTTCCCTATCTCCTATATAGTACACTGTCTGATCGTTCCCTATCCCCTATATAGTGCACTCTCTGATCGTTCCCTACCCCCTATATAGTGCACTGTCTGATCGTTCCCTATCCCCTATATAGTACACTGTCTGATCGTTCCCTATCTCCTATATAGTACACTATCTGATCGTTCCCTATCTCCTATATAGTACACTGTCTGATCGTTCCCTATCCCCTATATAGTGCACTGTCTGATCGTTCCCTATCCCCTATATAGTACACTGTCTGATCGTTCCCTATCTCCTATATAGTACACTGTCTGATCGTTCCCTATCTCCTATATAGTACACTGTCTGATCGTTCCCTACCCCCTATATAGTGCACTGTCTGATCGTTCCCTATCCCCTATATAGTACACTGTCTGATCGTTCCCTATCTCCTATATAGTACACTGTCTGATCGTTCCCTACCCCCTATATAGTGCACTGTCTGATCGTTCCCTATCCCCTATATAGTACACTGTCTGATCGTTCCCTATCTCCTATATAGTACACTATCTGATCGTTCCCTATCTCCTATATAGTACACTGTCTGATCGTTCCCTATCCCCTATATAGTGCACTCTCTGATCGTTCCCTACCCCCTATATAGTGCACTGTCTGATCGTTCCCTATCCCCTATATAGTACACTGTCTGATCGTTCCCTACCCCCTATATAGTGCACTGTCTGATCGTTCCCTATCCCCTATATAGTGCTGTCTGATCGATCCCTATTCCCTATATAGTGCTGTCTGATCGTTCCCTATCCCCTATATAGTGCTGTCTGATCGTTCCCTATCCCCTACATAGTGCACTGTCTGATCGTTCCCTATCCCCTATATAGTACACTGTCTGATCGTTCCCTATCCCCTGTATAGTGCACTGTCTGATCGTTCCCTATCCCCTATATAGTACACTCTCTGATCGTTCCCTACC
The DNA here is from genome assembly GCF_024679245.1 of Pseudorasbora parva. NCBI lineage: Eukaryota > Metazoa > Chordata > Actinopteri > Cypriniformes > Gobionidae > Pseudorasbora > Pseudorasbora parva. Next base: position 31,064,405 of record NC_090196.1, on the reverse strand, counting down.
CCCTATATAGTGCACTGTCTGATCGTTCCCTATCCCCTATATAGTACACTGTCTGATCGTTCCCTATCTCCTATATAGTACACTGTCTGATCGTTCCCTATCTCCTATATAGTACACTGTCTGATCGTTCCCTACCCCCTATATAGTGCACTGTCTGATCGTTCCCTATCCCCTATATAGTACACTGTCTGATCGTTCCCTATCTCCTATATAGTACACTATCTGATCGTTCCCTATCTCCTATATAGTACACTGTCTGATCGTTCCCTATCCCCTATATAGTGCACTCTCTGATCGTTCCCTACCCCCTATATAGTGCACTGTCTGATCGTTCCCTATCCCCTATATAGTGCACTGTCTGATCGTTCCCTATTCCCTATATAGTACACTGTCTGATCGTTCCCTATCCCCTATATAGTACACTGTCTGATCGTTCCCTAACTCCTATATAGTACACTGTCTGATCGTTCCCTATCCCCTATATAGTGCACTGTCTGATCGTTCCCTATCCCCTATATAGTGCACTGTCTGATCGTTCCCTATCCCCTATATAGTACACTGTCTGATCGTTCCCTATCCCCTATATAGTGCACTGTCTGATCGTTCCCTATCCCCTATATAGTGCACTGTCTGATCGTTCCCTATCCCCTACATAGTGCACTGTTTGATCGTTCCCTATCCCCTATATAGTGCACTGTCTGATCATTCCCTATCCCCTATATAGTGCTGTCTGATCGTTCCCTATCCCCTATATAGTGCTGTCTGATCGTTCCCTATCCCCTATATAGTGCTGTCTGATCGTTCCCTATCCCCTATATAGTGCACTGTCTGATCGTTCCCTATCCCCTATATAGTGCACTGTCTGATCGTTCTCTATCCCCTATATAGTGCACTGTCTGATCGTTCCCTATCCCCTATATAGTGCACTGTCTGATCGTTCCCTATCCCCTATATAGTGCACTGTGTCATGTAGAAAACATGAATATGTGTGAACAAGTGATCGATTTCAGAAGCAGCCTCATCGTCTGTTTATGATATAGGGGGCGGGGCTTCAGATTCTAGAGACCATTTAATTGGACAGAGACGCTGAAGTGCAGGATGTCATAAAAATCATTGATTCTTATTGGTGGAAGTGAGAGTACATTTTGAAGCTTATATCTTCTAAATGTGATTTTTTTTTATTTTAATTTTAATTTTTTTAAGAGCTTTAATGTTCAATTGTGTTGGTTTTTAGAAGCATTTCAATTAAACTGGGTTGTCATTGTGGTGAAGAGTCCTTTTGCTTAAATTGAGGACGTCTTCTGCTGAAAAAGACTGTTATGCCAAAGCCGATCATCTTAGCTTGACCAGCTAAAAAAGTGTCTAAAACCCCACTAAAACCAGCCAACCAACTTTACTTCACAACTTCACACTAACACGGCAGCATAATGAGGGTCCCTACATGCAGACCGAAGCATTGAGAACTTTGTAAGAGTACAAACAGTTTAATAAGAAGATACTTTATAAAGACAGTCCATTACGCATATACAGACAGCAGCCATCTTGGGAAACAGTCTCGACGAGTCGAGCCACGAACGCAGTGCTAAATGATGAACTGTGACTCTGAATCTCATATGGTCCGCTGTTTCCGGAAGAAAACACTGAACGCAGCAGAGAAAATAAATAAATAAATAAAAATAAAAATATCCATGTAATTAGATTTCCCAAACTTAATTCCCATCGACCAGCTCCCTTAGCACACTGTTCGTGGCTCTACTCGTTTTCCAAGATGGCGCCCGTCCGTAAATGCGTAATGTACTGTCTTTATAAAGTATCTTCTTATTAAACTGTTTGTACTCTTACTAAGTTCTCAATGCTTCGGTCTGCATGTAGGGACCCTCATTATGCTGCCGTGTTAGTGTGAGGCTATTTTGAGTCTTGTTAGTCGTATTAACTAGCGATTTAATTTCAGTACTCTGTGCCCCATAGACTAGTGTTATAAGCTAATCTGTTTTAGAGATAAAACTCTTTACATTCGATTTCCATGAAAACGCATCCCAGAGAACGATCTACTCGCTAACCATCTGTTAATTACCCCTAGGGTCATTTCTCACCGAAGTTGTCCTTTAAAATGCTGCCTAAGGCTCAGTCGGTTTTGAAATGGAGCCAAAAACTTGATGAACTCAGAGATATTATAAAGTCAAAGTTTGCTAAATTTAACTACTTTGATTGACACCACCAAGGTTTATTTTTTAATTTAACAGATCCCCAAGCACAGCACCAGGACATTGAGCACAGAGTAAATGTTTGTACGTGAATTACGGCTGTTTGTCCTGGCTGTATAAAATATGTCGCATATTTATTTTTTCTCCCAGGGACCCTAAACAACACACAGTGCACTGCGGGATCATCCGATGGTTATCACGTGTCGCCGAGCTCGACGGTCACTTGAACGTTTGGGTCGTGGAGTCATCAATCACGGCCCACGTGCAGTTCGAAGCCCGCCACCTCCCGCTGTGAGGTTCTGAGGATGCGACGTTTGTTTTTCCACATCAAGAGAGCTCGGAGAACCAGAGGAACTTCCATGTAAACATTCAACGTGTGAACATAGAATCTAGAGAAGAAGGTCTCCCACTTTCTCACGCTGAAACGCATCAGTATTCATCAGGGCTTCAGAAAGTGGGACGAGCGCCTCCATAATTCTCCTCTTGAAGTGCCGGGCATAAGCATTTAGTACTGACAGGCTGACTGATCTCTCCCGTTCCGGTAGTGATGACTGATATTAGTGATGCCGCTGCGGTCTCAGAATCAATGAGCTGAGATGTTGTTCTTGGCCCGCTCCAGTGTATGAATATGTGGTTTATTTTGGGGATTTATAATAATAATTGAAAGCCGTTTTAATCAATTTTTTGGTCCTTTTGGTGCATTGTGACTTATTCACACTTTTAAAGATTTGGATGTATGATGGAGCATTTCTGTTCCAAATATACTCCTTCAGGATTCAAACAAGTTTCAGAAAGTTTGTTCGAGTATGGCCGAATATGATGTTGTAAAGGGTGGGATTCCTTGGGCACTTCTCCTGGATGAACACACACACACACACACGCACACAAACACATCTACCATCAACGAGCTTCGTTCGGGTTAGGAGAGTTGTCGTTTTGTTTTTAGACCATGAAATCAGCAATGTGACCAAAGAAGTGTGTTTTTGGTTATGAGCGAAAAATTCCCAAATAACCCAGCGTTAAGGGAACAGTGGATGCAGTTTGTTTATAATCGGCACATAAGTGCATATAATATGAACAACACCAGCGTATAGTGAATCTAAAGTGATCCAGAAATAATGACATGATGTAAAAACTACAACAATTTGCATGCAAATATAATATTTCTCCATTGATGAGAATTTGAAAGTAGCCGTGAATTTGGTCTTCTTCCGAACCTGCTTGGATGCCCATCAAAGGCGTGTGGTCAGTATTCAAACTGCTTCCCACCTGCTGCTGAGAATCATGCATTAACATACAGCGAGGTCTAATCATCGTCCCACTTGGGAACATTTCAGGTTCTCCAAATGCATAGAAGAGCAAAGGTGGGATTAGATTTGGGAAGCACCGGGAAACTAATGCCTGCTTTCTATTTCCCAGAGATTACCCTGATGTATCCGCCACTTGATCTGCCGGCCATTACGGAGCGTGAGGTTAACGGAGGTCACCATCCTTTTCCCAAACCAGGAAATTAAAGTAGGTGATTGGGAAGCACGAAGGATAATGGCAAGAAAGAAAGAAAAAGAGAGGCTGTGTTTGGAGTAGCATACTACTTTTTGTTCTACAGTAATTGATATTTATTTTATTATATAAAACATTACATATTTCACTTTTTTATTACAATGAACTATTAATTAATATAAATATACCCCCCCCCCCACACACACACACATAAAACATTTGTATTAAACTATCATAATTTTTTTAAGACTAATCTTTATGATACTGCATATTAACTTTTTCATATATTGCCTAAAAAGTTTACCATTACTTATCATTACCATTGCATATATATATATATATATATATATATATATATATATATATATATATATATATATATATATATGTATGTATATATGTGAATTTTATGTATTTTAATATTAATTATTATGTTGATTATTAGTGCTACAAATTTTTATAATTTTCTATTATATAGTTAATAATATTTATGTACTTTAAAAAAAATGTTTATCATTGCATATTTTTTATTTATTATTAAAGTAGATAATAATATTAAGCACAGTATTAATATTATTGTATTTGTATATTTATATATTTTTAATATTTAATTGTATAATTTTTTATAAAAACGTTCTTTTAATAAAAAATTAAAAAAAACGATCTTTTGCATAAAACGTCAAAATAAATTTCCAAGTGTATAATTTGAAACCACTACCATATAACTTTAAAGGAGTGGTTGCATGTGCTTTGACTTTTTAAACTGTAGTTAGTGTGTAATGTTGCTGCTTGATCATAAACAGTATCTGCAAAGTTACAGCACTGAAAGTTCAATGCAAACGGAGATATTGTCTTTTAAAGGTACGGCAGTTTATTGCCTACAAAAACAGCCGGTTTGGACTACAGCGAGCTTCTTCCTGGTTGGCATAGGCGTAATTTACGGGTGGGACAGGTGGGACATGTCCCCACCACTTTTTTTTTAAATCTTGCTTCACGGATGAACCTAACTAATACAAACAAAACATCTCTGGTTAACTAGAAGAGCATCATTGTGTTCGTTAGTTAAATAAGAGGCGATCTGGCGCTCGGATCAGTGGAGCAGATTTCTCTCGCGGCTCGTGCAGTCTCCACACAGACGAGCGCTTTAATCTAACGCTTAACGCCGTTGCAGAGACTTTCTATTTGTTCCGGTCAGATCACGAAACAAAATGCACAAAATCTGTCCTTGCTCTTGATGTACTGATGATATTCGGTTTTGTTGAGAGAAAAAATAGGCTACGAGGGCAGATTAGAAACGAGAACTTCTGACAAGTTTAACAGACTAGACCAGGGATTATAAGCAAAGTGTGCAAATCTATATGCCTTTATTCACATGAAAATTCTTGGCACAACGCTATATTGTGTTTAGATGCAATTTCTATATCTATATCAATAAATGAACTATTTAATTGATTTCCGGACATCTTAATACTAATTTTTCTGCAATTGTTATTGTACATATTTTACATCTGATATAACATTGTATCAGCAATGCAACCCCCCTTAACACGCCATATTGTGCATATCATATGCACGTGACAAACTGCCTACCATATGCACGCCAAAGCTCATTTTGACGTATGAGCGCCCCTCACACGTCAAAATGAGCTTTGGCGTGCATATATGCAGTTTTTCGCGTGCATATGATACGCAATTTATGTCCCACCCACTTTTTAAAACAAAGTTATGCCACTGCTGGTTGGTGACATCATAAACCCTCGCTAGTCTCCGCAGATGTGACTTCTGCCCTTAATGGGAAGGGGTGTGGCCTTAACCTGTGCTCGGCACTTCAGCCAATAAAAATACAGGAAACTACATTTGGCCATCTAACCAATCTAAGACCATTGCGTTTTTCAGAGGGATGGGCTTCATAAAAGCAGGAAGCAAACGAGCCGTTCAAAGAACAGTGGAGACAGCGGTGTGGAATAAAGGGAGAATATAAGCACAAAAAAAAAAAACTGAAGTATTAAGACGTGTTGTACTGCGCCCCATAAACACAACCAAGCCTAGAAAAAAAACACAGAACCGCCCCTTTAATGAACATACTTCAAGCTTGTTTACGTACTTCAAACATTCAGAGTGTATTGAATACTGCAGAGTTTTCAGTATAAGCAGTTTTTCCCAGACTTCAGGTAGACATACTTCTGTTCACCTTGACACACGCTTGTTATAAAACGGGGTCGGATAAAAAAGAAAAAGCAGGTTTGCGATTCCTCCTGGACATCAAAGGTGGGCAGACGCTTCAGTCCGCACCGGTACAGCTCAAACCCACACGGCCTGAATGTCTGATGACCGCTGGAGCCGACAGACGCAGCGGTGTCGGGCTCTTAGTATTCTGTACAGATGGAACCTGTCTGTCCAAACCGTGGGCTGAAAGCTTGCCTTGTAAATAGACGTTAAATTGGAGCATCCATTGGCTGCGTTGTTGAAAGCAAAGAGATGCGGGATCTGATGCTTTATAGAACTGAAGACAAGCTTCATGAAAAGGGAAGAGAACGTTCTGTTTTTCAGCAGGGGTGCTGGGTAAAAAGTGCTAGTACTGGTGTGTGTATCCCCGTGTATGCTCGTGTGCCCAGACTATTGGCAAGGGTGAATTTGCATAAAGGAATTGAAGCCTACTTTAAAGGAGCTGTATGTAAGAAAATGTATTTCAATGAATCATAAAATGGCCCTGATATGTCACTAGATATTAAGAAATCATGTTCATTTCAAAAGCAGCCCTCAACTGGTGTTGATGTTGACATGTTGTGTTTTGGCCTGAAGCTCCGCCCTCCACCTATCGACCAATCATGAAGTCAGTAGTGTTTGGGCATCCGGGTTGCCAGATCTGCTCTAGTTACCACAGCGGCAGATCTACAAACATTCCTGCAGCCAATCTGGCAACCTCGAGTCAGGGGGAGGGGGATACACCGCTCGACCGTCATTTGAAAGTGATTGCAGTACCAGTTTTGGCCACAATTTAACATACACTTCCTTTAAGCCACCCCCCCCCCCCCCCACACACACACACACACAAACACTAATTGTCTGCTTATTTATACTGTAAAGATCAAATGCCAATACTTTGTTTTATTTGATGTAGTGACCTACATTTACACTTAATGTTAAAGAATTATGTCCAAACCAGTTATATTTTTGTTAAAAAAAAAATCTTTTTATTTAATTTGTAGTTAGCTAATTGTTAATGAGATTTTATTTTAATTATTTAATTTATTTTATCCATCCATCATCCATCCATCCATCCATCCATCCATCCATCCATCCATCCATCCATCCATCCGTCCATCCATCCATCTATCCAAACTTCATCCATAAATCCATCCATAAATCATCCATCCATCTATCTACAAATCCATCCATAAATCATCCATCCATTCAATGTAACGCAGTAATGAGTATTTTTTAATAATTATTTATTTTAATGTATTTATTTCATCCAGCCATCATCCATAAAACAATCCATTCATCCACAAATCAATCTATCATCCATAAATTCATCCATAAATCCATTCATACGTCATCCATCCATCTATCCATAAATCCATGGGCGTCGGAAGCAAATAAAAAGTGGGTGGGTCAGTAGCGGCTAAGGCAAAATATGATAGGTGGGGAAATTGTTTTGCGGGGGGTCTGGGTGTTCTCCCCCAGAAAAAAAATGATTTTACAGATGTGATTTCCTGCATTATGGTGCGTTTTAGGCCATATCCCTTTCCTATACCAAAAAAGACCTCAGCCCAGTCAATACCAATAGTCTAATAAAAAGGCTATATTCATTTAACTGCCATAGAAATCAACAGTTTCACAGATAATGATAATGAACAAGTTGCATGTTTCTTATGCTCCGTGTCCAGACAGAAAAAGTGCCGTTTAATAAACGATTGATTGGGCCAGACAAAATTGACCCAAATCGCGAATCCGCCTTTTGCCACACTCGCTCTACTCCCTTTCCCCATCACATATCAGATCGGAAAGGCATTTATTTTCAATAAAAAAATAGATAATATTAGAGAAGGGGAAATAAAGTGTTTAACATGTGTTTAATAATAAGTTTCTCGGTTAAGGGATAGTCAATGTAAGCAGACGTGCTGAATTAGAGACGATAAAAGTGAGTGGGGCCAATATTACTGGTCTTAAAAAGTGGGTGGGTCTTGTCCCACACACACACAATGGTTCCGACGCCCATGCATAAATCCATCCATACATCATCCATCTATTATCCATAAATCCATCCATCCATCATCCAAAAAATCCATCCATCCATCATCCATCCATCTATCCATAAATCCATCGATCATCCATCCATCCAATGTAATACAGTAATGATTATTTTTTTAAATAATTATTTATTTTAATGTATTTATTTCATCCATCAATCCATAAACCCATCCATCCATCCATCCATCCATCCAATGTAATGCAGTAAAGTATTTTTTTAAATAATTATTTATTTTAATTTATTTAATTAATCCATCCATCCATCCATCCATTAATCCATCCATCCAATGTAATGTAATGTAGTAATGAGACTTTAGGATTAAAATGTGTCTAATTAAAATATGAACAGAACATTTTGTTATTTCACCCATAAAGTCTTTTCCGCTCGTTCTGGCTTCATCATGCTGCATGTAAGACAAAACACACGGACAAGACTATTAAATCTATTAAAAAGTTGATGCAACTCTGGCAAATCCAGCATCAGTTCTTTTTCCGAAACACTCATAGTAACAGTCCAGGGACTTGTAAACATGCCTTTGGTTTCCTGACAGACTGACAAAAACCTGCGCATCTTCATTCCTGGAAAATGCATAAAACCAGACAGATTCTGCAAGCCTTTTTTTGTGTGTGTGCATAAGTCTATCTTTAAATGGTCTCGATCCATGCATGCGTGATATCGAAGCAAGCGCTGACTAGCATTTTAAAGCCACACACACATCATTAGTGCCGTTTAAAGGTCATCCGCTCGAATGCCTTGTCCTGCCTTTATCTTAATTTCAAATCTGCTACCATTTATTTCACCCTTTCAGTCTCCCATCCTTTTCTTTTCTCTTACTTTGTACCTGTCTTTTACCTTCAGAGCGATCATAATTGAATAACCTTTACATGAATAGAGTAAAACTCTCTTTGCTCCTTCTCAAAGGGTCATTGAGACAAAACACGGCCCATTGTGCATCTCCGTGGCTTTAGGAAGAGTTTTAAATGGCAAAGGGAGTAGGCGACGATACTATAGGCGACACTCTCTGGAGGTTAGTGGCCAAATAGTGATCCACAAAAGCTGAATAAAGAATTTTGTACATTTTTTTGTTAACAAATATCCTACAGATTTTTCATAAATGTCTTAACTGACGTTTGTGTTTGTTTGGCCTTCATCTCTTTTAATGTCTCACCTCTCAAATCCCCGCTGCAGAGCGTTGAAGCGCGACAGCCGTGATGAACTTAATAACCGTGAAATGAAGTTTTGAGGGAGGGAAGTTTCTGTGAGTAAAACATTCTGCTCTTTTTTTCGTTGATGAAAATGACACGAGACTGTACATTTTAATAGCAGAGACAGAGATTCTGCATGGGCATAAATGTTCAATTATCTTTGTTTTCATGATTGTACTAAGTCCATTCAGAGCATGAACAAAACTAATCGACTGCGGATTTGGTTTCAATGATGACGTTATTTGTAATGGACTTTTTGTTAGACTCAATGATATAATTACCTCTTTTTCGCTTCCGCGGCGTGTGCAAGACTTCTGATTATGAGCTGATAGCGCTCCGACTTGGAGTTATTTCAACCCCAAAATAAGCCTGAAGTACCTCAGGCCTGACGTTTCTAATCCCCATGCTGCTTAAGACAAGCCTCGTTTTGACTCAACACAAGAGCTTGTACGCATCCAGAAGGCTGCGTTGCTCTTTTGAATGGTTTAATAACCATTAACCCTAACTCATTCAAAAATATTTTTTTTAGGTGCAAGACACTCTCCGTAAGTGGAGACTGCATTTACACTGCATTGGCCTAATGCAGAGATTTATTTGATGCAGTTTTTGTCCCCTATGTTTACATAGACATTTGGGCAAAGGTTAACCTAAAATTAAACAGGCCTATAACGAAACACTAAAATTGATCTGCCCAATTTAATTATAGTCATTTTATTTTATTGAATTTATATGCAATGCATTGTATAACAAGCAAATAATTATTTTAAGTTAGTCAGGTTAACAGGTTAATCTGGTTATATTTTATTATCGTATTGCATTTTATTATTCCATTGTATTATTTTTTTATTCATTTATTAATTGTCAGTGCAATGCAATGCAACCAATATTTTTTTATGACATTTAGGGACAGGTTAATCTGAAATTAGACAGGATATTTTTATTTGATTGTCATTTCATTTTGTTCAATTTATATTCAATGCTGTGCAATGCTAGCCTGGCTCCGCCCTCCTACGTACTTCCGCTCAGTTTTCATTTTCCTTCAGTATATATTCTCTGGTTTTCTCCGCTCAAATTTTAGCCGGTCCAATCAACGGACAGAGGGAGTGGCTAAGAACGATGACGTTGATGTTGTGTGCTACAGTCTACACTGTAAAAAAAAGGCAAATTTTGAACTTTTGCAGTACAATCGACTTGGATGTTTAAGTTATTTCAACCCATAATTATGTTAAACTGACTTTAAAAAATGAGTTACTTCTTGTATAACTAATAAAAACAAGTTTAACATTTCTTAAAGGGGGGGTGAAATGCTGTTTCATGCATACTGATCTTTTTACACTGTTAAAGACTTGGAATCCCATACTAAACATAGACAAAGTTTCAAAAGTTAAGGTGGACGTTTGATGGGAGTATTTCTTTGTCAAAAATACTACTTCCGGTTAGTCATAAGTTTCGGCAAGTTTTTTGAGATCATGCGTCCCCTTTGACGTTAATGGGGGCGGAATTTCCTTGTATGGGCCTTACGGACAATTCTACCGGAAGAGCGTGAGAGAGAGAGCGAGGGAGAGAGCGAAAGCAACAGGCTACGCCCATCAAAGCGCTGGCTTGTAGGATGTTGGACAGGTGATGTGCACAATTACAATGTCACCAAAAAAGTGCGTTTTTGGTTGCCAGACCAAGACAGTCCTGCACAGATTCGCTAAAAACCCCGCGTTAAGGCAACAGTGGATGTAATTTGCTTTTCCGGATCAGCAACTGAGTTGCGCGAATGTTTATATCTGTTCGCTGCATTTCGGTGCCGACTGTTTCATAAACAAGGCCCAGCTCGACGCCGGATTTTCCCGATCGCCTAATGCTGAAGGATGGAGCAGTCCCAACGTTAGAAGGGTGAGTGAGACTGCTTCAAATGTCTGTGTTTTTTTTAGTCCGCTTACTGTCTACACAAACCACGCGTAAACACACAAACACACGTGCACAACTGCACTTCCCACATGTACACCTTCAAAGACAAAAATACGACGATATAATTCAAGTATAAATATGTAAATAACACAAGCCGCTAAGCATATTATATAGTTAGTGTATAACTTGTACCACATAGAGACGTCCTGCTCTAGTCGTTTTTGCTGCTGCTCCTGTTCAACTGCAGCCTCTGGGTCTGATTCCGGATCATAGATGTATGGCTGTATCTGATTAAAAGCCATATTTTTATTTTGAATAAAGTTTTTTTCCCGCAACGCACTCGACTCAACATAGCAGCAGCGCGCACACGTCATTATTTAGCTCCGCTCACACGACACGCCCCCACCCGCTCGGCTTTTTTCGGAAAGACTCGGAACAGCGCATCTTTCTTATATAATTATTAAAAAAATAAAGACTTTTCGGAGATATGCAGGATGCAATGCTACTCTATAGGTACTCAAGATTGACATGACACTGACTGAAACTGAGTGTTTTACCCCCCCTTTAACTTATTTTGATGAGTTAAAACAATGTAAAAACATATGTTGTCATAACTTATAACATAATTTTTTACAATGTATGGTTTGAGATGACATACGTCCCGAACAAATGTTAGCGATTGGTTATGGCAGATCCAGAGTGGCTCTGGGCATATCCAATAGTTTTAAGCTTCATCAGAGTACCGCCAAGGAAGTTAACGTGTCAATGGAGAGGGGCCAGACTCTCTGTACAAAAGAAATGTATGAGAGTCTGGTAGGACCAGGCTAGTGCAGTGTAACAAACAAAAACATATTTAAGGTAAAAAGGCTAATAACATGTTGATTTTGGCTTTTTTTTATGCAGTGCAATGCAACCAACTAAATTATTTTTTATGTGACATTTAGGGACAGTTAAATCTGAAATTGTCATATATTTTTTTACCTGTTTAAATAAAACGGGTACTATATAACTGTCATCCTGTGTCGTGACAATGGCCAGATGACAGATGACGTCAGATGCATGTTTCCTTACCGACTCAGTCTGTGCCAGATATCGACAGTGTAAATGCAGCCTTTTATGTTTCATGCTGTAAGGACATTTCATCCCAGATCTCCGGCCCTCGGGTCCACAGATGAAATGTATGCTGTGATCTTCGGTCCTGGCAAGGCTTCAGATCGCCCTCTTGTCTGCCATCTGATTCTACACCTGCCAAACTCTGCGGCTCCCATCTGCCCTTTATAGCATGACCTCATCGGCACGGCACGTCACTCGCGTGTTTCGAGAGGAGAGTGGTAAGTTTGCCAGTGTGTAATCATCGTTACAGGCGCAGTCTTACGACACGCTCCAAATATGCATTGTAAAACCTGATACTTGGACAGCTCACAAAATCAGTTACTTTGATTAGTTGCCATAGAGAGACTGCCAGCATGTCCTGGAATCTCGGCCTCAAGCCCGGGACTCTTGACAAGGAGGCACACCATCGAAACCAAAAATACTTGATCTATTAAACACCTGAAAGTCATTTATTCTCTTGAGCAAATCTCCCCGAGAGCAGTGATGTTTCGGGGCTGTCGTTGGGCAACACAAATTTTCAACTCCTCCAAAGATTTTCTATGGGGTTGAGATCTGGAGACTGGCTAGGCCACTCCAGGACCTTGAAATTCTTCTTAAGAAGCCACTCCTTCGTTGCCCGAGCGGTGTGTTTGGGGGATCATTGTCGTGCTGAAAGACCCAGCCACGTTTCATCTTCAATGCCCTTGCTGATGGAAGGAGGTTTTTACTCAAAATTTCACTATACATAGCCCCATTCATTCTTTCCTTTACACAGATCAGTCGTCTTGGTCCCTTTGCAGAAAAACCGCCCCAAAGCATGATGTTTCCACCCCCATGCTTCACAGTAGGTATGGTGAAACTCTTTTAAATTACTTCTTTCTCCTCCGAACACGACAAGTTGAGTTTTTACCAAAAATTTATATTTTGGTTTCATCTGACCATATGACATTCTCCCAATCCTCTTCTGGATCATCCAAATGCTCTCTAGCAAACTTCAGAGGGGGTCGGACATGTACTGGCTTAAGTTTTTGGTCCCTGGTCTCTGCAGGCTATTCATTGGGTGGTTTTGGGATTTTTGTTTACCGTTCTTGTGATCATTTTGACCCCACAGGGTGAGATCTTGGGTGGAGAGCCAGCTCGAGTGAGATTATCAGTGGTCTTATATGTCTTCCAGTTTCGAATAAATGCTTACACAGTTGATTTCTTTACACCAGGCTGCTTACCTATTGCAGATTTAGTCTTCCCAGCCTGGTGCAGGTCTACAATTTTGTTTTGACAGTTCTTTGGTCTTGGCCATAGTTTGGAATCTGACTGTTTGAGGTTGTTGACAGGTGTCTTTTATACTGATAAAGAGTTCAAACAGGTCCCTGGTAATAATGGTAATACTTTACCTGTATTACCATTAATACCGGTAAAGAGTGGAGGACAGAATAGCCTCTTAAAGAAGAAGTTACAGGTCTGTGAGAGCCAGAAATCTTGCTTTTTTGTAGGTGACCAAATACTTATTTTTCATCATAATTTGCAGATAAATTCTTTAAAAATCAGACAATGAGATTTTCTGGATTTTTTTTCTCATTCTGTCTCTCATAATTGAAGTGTACCTTTGATGAAAATTACAGGCCTCTCTCATCTTTTTAAGTGGGAGAACTTGCACAATTGGTGGCTGACTAAATACTTTTTTGCCCCACTGCATTATTGTAAATAAATTACATTTTTTGTAATTTATGTGCCTTTTTCATATTTTTAAAAAATATTTCTTCATAGCTATAATTTATTTTCATTTCAGGATTTTGTTTTAGTAATTTTAGTACCTCAACAAAAAATATTTAATAGTAAATCTGATATTTATATTTTGTTTGATTTCAGCTGTATTTTGGATACCGAATTACAAAAAATTAAAAATAAGATAAGTATTTTTTTTTCATTTGCATCATGCAGCAATTTTAAATGTTCCATATGTTTACATAGACAATTAAATTTTTTATTTTATTAATCTAATTTATAATTTTTTTAATTTAATTTTCAATACAATGTAACCAATACAATGTTAATCTGAAATTAGAAGGGCCTGTAACAAATCACTCAAATTGATCTGCCCAAATAAACTTAAATTTGTGTCATTTTATTGTCATTTTATTTTGTTTTACTCAATTTATATTCAATGCTGTGCAATGCAATGTGACAACCACATATATATGTTTTTTAATTAATCAGGTTAATCTGGCCATATTATATTAATTTCGACATAAATTAATGCTCATTTCTGTACAACCATACATGCATGCTATATATTGAATATTATTTTCCAAACTGGAATATTATTATGGTAACATGTCATCTTTAGGGGTGGGCGACATATTGGTAGATGAAATTAACCAGTAAAAATGTGTCAACGGGTAAAGATTTTGGACTACCGTCTCTATCGCAGTTACGCTCTTGATGTTGCTGTTTGTTTCGAAAGCTTATCTTTTGAATGCATTAAAGGTGTTATAAACTGGCTGTTTTATTTTTATACTGTTGTCTGAGGTCAACTAATGACATTCGTGTGGTTTTTACATTCAAAAACATCATAACTAATAAGTAATAGGCCATTTTCTACACTGGTTTTGAGGCTCTCTCCTGAACGCTGGGTTTTGATTGGCTGGTCACTGGAGACTTGGAAGTAAACGCCCACAGCTAGGATTGGATAATATTTGCATATTTAATGAGCTTCAGCTCCCCTTTCAGGTCAGTTCACATGAGGGAGGGATTATTTTAAAAGCAGCACCGGAATGATTCTCTCGATCACAGGGCTCGTAAACATCTTTATCAAACAAACACAATTATTTATTTCTCATCCACTCGCGATTGATTGAAATATTATTTTTGTATTACTTGGCCCGTCCGATCGTTGGATATAAGCACAAACCACACACACACACACACACACACACACACACACACACACACACACACACACACACACACACACACACACACACACACACACACACACACACACATACACACACACACACACACACATACACACACACACACACACACACACACACACACACACACAAATATCAAGAAAAGAATATTATTTCACTATTTTGATTCATATTCCATTTTGGTAGCCCATCTGAAAAATTCTAATATTAGGATCCGAAGGAATAGCGCAATATCTTGCTATCTTCTTCAGCATGTTGCTAGCTAACGTGATCCGAACAGCTCTTAGAGTCGGTGGGCGGGGCTACTGAATTACATGTGCTTTTTATTCTGTAGAGGTGCGTTTCGTCACTCGATGATGACAAGATGCACAAACAATTGTTTTCTGGGCCTGGTGTCTATAAAAGCTTGTCTTTGACTAACAAGGAAGTTTTCAGCTCTGAAACTTACAGGATAATCTTATATTACCATGACCTTTTATATATCAGAAGCTCAAGGGAAAGTTGATTTCTCAATTCATCACCCCTTTAAGCCTTGCTTCCTTTCACTGCTTATTTAAAGGTGTTATTTCAAAATCGTTTTACAAAAAGTACTCCGGCTGAGTCCAATAACAAACTTGTAACCAATTAGCAGGTAAGGGGCGTGTCTACTATTGATGGTGAGAATAGAGCGCGCTCAGTGCAAGTCATTATTCAAAACACATTAGCCGAGAGCTAATACATCTTGTGTGTCTTGTTTGCTTGTTTGTTCATTTGCGATCGTATTGTGTCTCACTTCAGCGACGATAAAGACCGGTTCATTTCCACACCGTATGGAGCATCTAAACCTCCTCACTGTCTGTTTCAAGATCAGCTCACACAATGTCTCCGACAAGTAAGATACTATACTCCTAATACATGTTTGTTTCCTCTTTTCATGATCTACACAACCCTTATCCGGTCATAATTGTTATATGTTGTTAGCTGGACTGTCGTGCTTTGAGTTTTTCATGAGAAAAGTTTTTGATTTGTGATGGAAGAGTTGACTTTTTCATTGAATATTCGACCTGGATTAGTAACAAAGAGGATTGTCGTTGCCTGGGTTACGTATATGTGGGGCGGAGCTATCAAAATAGGGGCGAGACACTTTTAGGGGTAGTAATATCGACGGTTACCAGAAAGCACTAACCCCACCTTTAATCCTTTCACTTCTTATTGGACTTGAACAGTTTAAAATAACTTGTTTTTAAACTATTTTTTAAACTGTTGTTTTTAAACTTGTCTTTGTTCTTATTTTATTACTATTTACTTGTCTTCAGGGAGCTTGAGTGTTTTTTTAATTGTTTTTTTTAGTTAGGCTAGTATAAATTTATTTTTTATTTAAAGCAAAAATAACTTTATTGTGATCGTTATCGTGAAAAAAAACATTATTTATCAAGATATAAGATTTTGATCATATCGTCCACAATGGTCTTTACTGAAGTTATCCTAATCAAAGGGGCAGTGTTTAAACTTGAGTAAATACCGTTATATATCTTCATACCGTTGTGATGTGGCTTAATTTCATCATGTTTTTAACTTTTGTTTGCCTTGAAATTTTTTTTGTGCATGACACCTATGGGCAAATGGCAGAATAACCTGCAAATTGTCAAAAAACTGTATATACAGCACTAAAAGTTTAATTCTGGCTCTGATGAATGAATACGCTGGCATCCGTCAGGCAAGTAAATGAATTCAGGCAGCTCAGATGAGTCGGTAAACTCAGCAGTCTGCTGGTAATGTGTGTTTGATGGCAGCAGATCGGATGCTCTGATGTCATCATGATGGCACATCCCGCTTCATTCCTGAGAGGTTGCTGTTTTTACCACTCATTAGCATGCACTTATCGTCACTTCTGCCATTTGTCTCGTTGCACTGATGACAAATACCAACCATAGTGTGATTTATATGCAGGCACTCAGACAGTGTAAAACATCAAATCACCTTGATACATAAAAAAGAGGATGAGGAGAGAGAAGAGGGCAGTGTGAAGGTGAAAAGAACAGCTTACAATAGATAGAAAGACTCATTAATCAATACAACACGCAGTTGGGTGAATCTTATGAAAACTGCAGAGAAATATCCTTGTAAAAATATACTTAAGCTTCTTTTTTATTATTTTGGGATTATATATGACACTGTCAGGGAGTAAATTTGCACGTTCACTCGGCTCATCGCCAGTGAAAATCGTTTGGGTATGAAAACAAAGACAAATCGAAAAACGCTGCCGATAAGCATGTGAGATAATTAATTAAAGATGATTAAAGTTTGTTGGAAAAACTTGGATGGGGGCTTGACAAAGCCGTGTTAAAGTTAAAGTTAAGGTTTATAATAGAGGTGGAATAAGAAAGAAAAAGAGAAAGAGATTGCTTGCATAAATTAGCATGCTTTAACACATTCCTAACATGTATTAGCACATTGCTAGCATGCTTTATCACACAATGATAGCAAGATTTAGCACTTTGCTATTATGAATTAGCATGCTTCAGCACGTTACTCACATAAATGTGCATGTTTTAACTAAGGCTGTCAATCGATTAAAATATTTAATTGCGATTAATCGCATGATTGTCATGAGTTAACTCACGATTAATCGCAATTTAATTGCACATTTTTAGCAGATGTAAATGTATCTTAAATTAAGTTTAAATTAAGTTTTTAATACTCTAATCAACATGGGTATGGACAAATATGCATGCTTTATGCAAATGTACATTTATTATTAGTGAAACCATACCTATTCAATAATAATAAATAAAGCATGAAGACTAGATGTATTAAAGGTCATAGATGTTTATCTAAGAAATTGTTCATGTCACTTAAAAATTAAGAGTTAGTAGTGATTTCTCTCATTTTAAGAATATAAAGGCAGTTTTTACACTGACAGTGTAATTCAGTTTAATGCATGACACTTTTTCCAACTACGGGTTATGCCAGGGATCAAACTGAAAATGCGCGTTGCGTTAACGCGCGTTAATAAATTTAGTGCCGTTAAAATGAATTTGCGTTAATGCGTTATTAACTTTGACAGCCCTAGTTTTAACACATTGCTAAGTAAGGGATAATGTCCACCCAGCCGGTTGTTATGGGAGAATAAACCCCGACAGAGTGATCAGGACCCCGACGCGAAGCGGAGCATCACTCTGAAGGGGTTTATTCTGCGATTACAACCGGCTGGGTGGACATTATCCCGCTTATTACACGGCTACTAGTCTCAAATAAATAATTATTAGACACAAAATATTGTCTTGAGATTAAATATTTTATTAGCTCTTACGCAAAGAAAAACATTTCCAACCTGCTTTAAGCCTTTATCTATTGCTGCTAAATGTTGAAAATGAATGCTGAAAGGGTTAGTTCACCCAAAAATGAAACCAAGCCTATGATTTACTCACCCTCAAGTCATTATAGGTGTTTATGACATTCTTCTTTCAGACAAATACAATCAGAGTTATATTTAAAAAGTCCAGGCTAACGTTAATCCCAGCAGTAGTTGTAGTTGTGTTTGAAGTCCATAAAAAATGCAGCTGTCCGTCAAATAACGTGCTCCACACGACTCTGATGGGTTAATAGAGGCTTCTGATCCGAATCGATGCGTTTGTGTAAGAAAAATATCTATATTAAAAACGTTATAAAGGAAACCCACCTTGAAGTCTTCCATTGTGACCCATGGCTGTTTAAGCCACAAGATGGCGCCAGCGTTAAGCATAGAAGTAGATAACTCGTAGTTTGAGCGGGTGTTATCTGGAAATAACATACCGCTGGAATGTGCGATTGACCAATCAGAATCAAGTATTTCACAGAGCCGTGTAATAATTTGAATTATCATATTGATAGCATGTTTTAACATGTTTTTAGCATATTGTTAACCCAAATTAACATTACTATCATGTTTTAACACTTTGTTAGCATTAATTACCATATTGTTAACTCAAATTAACGTTACTATCATGTTTTAAATACCCGGCGCAATGCAATACCAGGTACAACGCAAGTGATTTTTGCTAGTTTCAGCCTTACAGTTATTACTTTCACATCGACATTGTGTAAATATCAAATGCACTGCCGCCCATCTGTTTGCCCATGGGTGTGCTGGTCTGAAAACCAGGTGTGTTCAGGCGTATTGTTGGCGTGTTGCTATTTTGAGGAACTGAAAACGACATTGACCATTGTGTCAGTGTCAATAGTGCAGTATTTTTGTGTTATTTAAAGGGTGTGTTAATAATATGTGCCTATAGGCGGGTGCACAACGCACATACTCTCTGCTTATTACACACACAGGGACGTGCAGCAGCACACACACATTTTTAAATATTATAAATAATATTTATATAAACATTGGAATGTTAAATTCCTCTCTGGAGAAGCGTTCAGTCTTTCCATGTAAAAAGCGAATCCGCCATGGTGTAAATGCAACTGGCTTTTAAAGGAAAAGGGAGATCAGACTCTGATAGGTTCATTGGACATTACGCCCAAAACACAGCCACGACTCATTAAGAGACTAGGGACAACCCTTTTAGACCATGCGCCTATACTCTTTGCAACCAAACTGTAAAAAGTGATCAGTTGACTTAACTTAAAAAAGGGAGAAAACGTGTTGCATTTAAATTATAAAGTTGTGTGAACTTGACAATTTCTCATAAAAAATTTTCTGTTAAGCATGGTCGAGTTAGCTAACTAAACCATGCTTACCAGTCAAAACCCTTGGATAGTTGTATCGTTTACCCACTTCTCAGACATTAGCAGTGGGGGTAAATCTGTGCAGGCACTTTGTGTTAAATCAGCACACTTTTACCACACTTAACAGGGTGCTTCATTAACTCTTGAAATCGGAGCCTACTTCTGATCATTTTGTTTAAACAGGCTCCATTTTTGTTTATGTTTGTCCATCAGTTAAACAGCCAGCAGCTATCAGTTTCCTCTCTCTAATGTGTCTGGATGTAGCTGGAAGATACTTAACATCTCTTTGAAGTGCAGGGGATATTTTTAGGCATGGCACACATAGGGGAGCTGGAGAGGAGGCCGAAAACCGGTGGAGAGAGACGAAAGGCGAAATGAAAAGTAATCCATATTTGCTCTGGAGGATGTAGATTTCAAAGATTTAAATATGACCTAGATTTTTAGCTGCACTTTGCCAAGGCGTCAGTAAGTGCTGACGTCAGAGGCCAGAACTGACTTCACTGTGGATGACATTTGAGCTGCTGCTGCTTCATTTTGTGTTAAATTCTCACGGTGAAAGGACGATAACTATAACAATATTAATACAGAGTGCAGTGGTGCCCGTCTCCATTCATTTGTTTCATATGGATTTAAAAAACGGCTTCAATAAAGAGCTATGCAGATACGAGGTGAATTATAACATTACACACTTTGATTTGAAGCTAAAAAGTATTTACAAAATCTGACAAAAATACAAAGGTACAAGAACGTGTACTTAATGGCTTTAGTGATAAAAAGAACTACAATCCCATGAAGCATTGCAAACAGCATAACTGAAGCAAAAACAATGGAGAAATATAAAACTACTCATTTAGTTTAATTGAGTATATATAAAAAACAATATATTTTATGTTTATTGCAAAATGCATATTCAAATATGTATTTATTTGGGAGCGTTGATGACCTAATTCACAGAGCGTGGGCGGAGCTAACGCGATATTTTAGCGTTCTTTGCTTGTTGCGCCACTCTGATTGGTGGAATTTTCTGCACAGCACCATGGGTAATATAGTTTTTCACCATGAATTACGCTGTTAGACACGATTATTTTAAAACTAATATTGAAATAATGCGGGCCCGGCTAACAACTTTAACAGATGCCAATACTATCGATTAACAATGCCATAGCTCACAGTAGGGCTGTCTTTAAAGGTTTATAAGTTCTTGTTCAAATATATTTCCTTATGAAGAAACTGAATGGAGGTTTTACTTCAGGAACCAGACTGCTGCATTCAATTAGCATCCAACCCAACGCACATAACAAAAGCGCGCTGCAGTTTTTTGTCTATCGCTTTAAATGCTCAGCATGCTTTTAAAGCAGGATGGATTCTGATTGGCTGTCAATGTTTTTTCGTTCATCAGCTAGAAAAAAAATCATGAAAGTGATCTCAATTGTGAACCCATGAATCATGTGGACTGACTGAGATCACCCTCAGCGGCGAAAAATTGAACAAGCGTCTATTGGTTTTTCTATGGGACTGTAAAAAAGATGGATGCACCTTCCCTCTCTTCCACTGAAGTAGGTAAGTTGTATTTATTTGTGCTATTGCTTGTAATTTGATTGTTTGTTCTTATTTCATTCCTGACTGGTTGTTACCCTATAGTTGTCTTTATAGTTATCTGTGGCAAGATAACTTGTCACAGATAACTATTAAGTTATTATAGTTATAATAATAACTTTATTATAACTATAATAAAGTTTATTATTATAACTTATATGAATATATGTTATATTTTAACTTATACGGCTCTCTTTTTTTGAAAAAAAAAAAAGTAGTCCATATTTGATGCTGCAGCCACCTATTAAACCAATGTAGCATGAAAAAAAAAAAAAATTTTTTTTTTATATATATTATAATACGGCTCTCAGGGCGAGGCTGAGAGCCGTGGGAACGGAGCGAGGTCTGTGGCTGGCACGATTGCTAATGAGCTACTGGACTTTATGTTGAATGTTCACCGGTTCCCACCTCCTTCCTCCCTGAACCTTCAATATCGCTACATTATCATTCTTAGGCAGTCCCTCCAGTTTTTCGCGATTCCGCGATCGCTGAATACAGTGCAAAATCAGCAAAGTGTCGCATTTTTTTGCGATCCTGCATAATTTGCCATTTCACCGCAAAATCATCACAAAAAAAAGATTTTCAAAACCAAAAAAATAAATAAATATCTAATTGAACTAGAGATTGAAATCTCTAATTTATACATAGTTGTATATTAAGCTTTAATACATAGTTTTTATGAGGATTACAGACGTTGGGGTGCTTGTGTGGTCTTTGTGAACGCGAAAGTGAAATCGTCCTCGCCTACCGTCTCGTCTCGCATAAATGCCAGGACCGGGCGAATTGATTACTCTAGATGGATGAATGAGCAAATAAAAGTATAATATGCCAGATAACACTACAAAAAAAAGTTAATAAAAGCGCTAATACCACAAACTCAATTGCTCCTGACACACGGACTGATGTCAGACTGGAGGAGGATTCTGTGCGTTTGCCGCCTATCAGCGCTCGCGAGTGTACAGAATTGCTCTATAGGATTAATGCCCTTGAACAATCATAATCAAATACACCCATGATTATGCCTAAATGTCCGTCTTGGAGGTGTCTTAAGTCAATAGGTTTGGGACGTGTGACAGTAGGCTATTGGGTCTGTGTATTGGTATTAGGCCACTGTAGGCAGCAATCTTTAAAGTGATAACAACCTATACAGCTGCCTATAGGCTACCTCAACCACTGAAAAAAACAAAACAAAAACAGTAGCCTGACTTAAACAAAAAAAATTTTTTTTAACGACTTTAAAAAACACTGTTTATCTGTATATTTATATTTATTTGTCCTCGTAGCAATTGTTTATTAGTTCTTATTGTATTACTGACTGTTAACTTGATTAATTAATTATTTGAGAACTTTTTATATTAGGCAATTGCTTATTGCTGTATTTACTTTTCCCAGATATTTCTAAGCGATCATGTTATTAAAGCTATAGTACACCACTGGGCTAGCCTTTTTTGTAAGATACCAAAATAAAGAAGATTTGTGCATTTTGTTTGTTCTATTGTTGTGTATGACTATTGTACATCTAACAAAATACATAATATGGTAAATGTGTTATATTAATTATAAAAAATAAAATAAAAAAAAACATTGCAAAATTTTTCGCAAATTTCCGGAAATTACCACCACAAAATCAGTCATATTGATCGCGAAAATCACAAAAAAATATCGCGAAATCCTGGAGGGACTGCTTAGGGATCTGTTTTAGTGATCTGACTGTGCTCATGGCACAGGTGCACTTAGGGCATGTCCCAATCCGCTAGTTTAATGATGGAAAAAAATGGTCGGCATTCCAGGCTGAACGCTTCTCCAGAGAGGAATCCTTTTGTTTTTAATATCTAAAAATGTGTGTAATAAGCAGAGTGTACACATGTTGTGCACCCGCATATAGGCACATATAATACTAACACCATTTAAATAATAAATAAATACATCTGCTATTGACTTTAGACCAGGTTTGTGTTGGTCAATGGCGCAGTTGTTTTCAGTTAAATAAAATAGCAACACGCCATCGATGCGCCTGAACACATCTGGTTTTCAGACCAGCACACTCATGGGTGAACAGATGGGCGGCAGTGCATTTACTATTTTGGCAACGTGGCGCTGAATGTGAAAATGATAACCGCATGGAGCTGAAACTCGCAAAAAACACTTGTGTCGCGTCCGCCGTTGTATTGCGCCGGGTGTATGATAGAACCCTTAGTGTGTCTAAAATTACTGTATGTTCAGTCCCAAAACGGACTGTAAAACACAGCCTTATTACGCAAGCAAAGAGTCCAGCATTCGTTCCACTGCAGAACTTGAGGATGTGTGTGATTTACAGTCAGTCCATGTGTAAGAATCAAACGTGATGTTTTTTTGTGTGTTTTGGCACCTTAATTAAGACATGTCCTCTCGCATGATGGAGCTGCCGGGTATAATTTGCCAGCGGCACTTGGCAGGTCGAGTAAATTGCTTTATAATGGAATCTCCACAGGTTGCGTTCCTTTTGCAAAACACAATGCTAATGGAAGGTCAGGAAAGAAACACTGATTTCTCATGCTCCCCATGAAGTGTTGAAGGTTGTGATTCAGCAGCGTTTCTAGCCATGATGGGTATATATAGACAAGTCATAAATTGTCTTTACCTACAGTAAAGAGCCCTTGACAATCTGAATGACTCTACATCGCTGATAAACAATAGGAGACTAGTGCTAGTGTGTTGCTCCTGGAACAACATTCCTATCAACCAATCAGAATGGAGGGACAAGTTCACAGTTTATATCAAGATTAGGCTTACACCAAAGGTTATGTGCTTCTAAATCAGTTTTATTCACCTATCATTTCCCTCTGTGTCTATGGATAACCTCAGGGTGGGGTTTGTTTTAGAAGTAGGATAGGGTTAGGACAGGAATGTTGATCCAGAAACGTCTTACTAGATAAAATAACATTCACCAGTTGGATACAGTCTTAAAATATAGCCAAAATATCCATCTTAATCAGCACCTTTTGTTTACTGTCTTAAAACATATCCCATTACTATTTCCAAGACCTTGAATCTCGTTTTGAGCATTTAATCAAGAGTGATTAATTTGCCAATCTGGCATCCCTAGTTCCCTTTCTAAAAGGCTGACAGCAAACATATGACGACATAGCTGAAATATTATCAAGGTAAACGATTCTCATTTTTCTGTTTCAGAAACAAACACTGTAGTTGTAGCGGAGACCTGGAAGAGTTTTTTTGTCAACATGTTACTATTTTCAGCACTGCAGTTCAAAAGGATGAAGACTTATAAACTAATAAACTAATAAAAAATATAATTTTTTTATTTGATACAATTGAATACTATTATTTAACTAATTATTAAATGAATATTATGGTTTCTTTTTAGCTAAATGATTGGAAAAGTCTATACTAGACATGTGCCAATTTTGTTTACATTTTTTATTTATTTAATGTTAGTCTTTATAATATCACACAATTTAAATATTATTTATCATGATTATTATTCAATTAATATATTTACGGTTTCCTTTTTGCTTTCCAGATAATATTTTAGTGACAGTATCAGAGTCAATTATTTGATTTTAAATGTAGTTTTTATTTTGTATAAAAAATTATCAAATAAATTAAAAATAAATTAAAACAAATTATTTTTACAGCTAATATTAACATTTGGTCTGTATAAGTGAACAAATTATATTGAATTTGAATTCTAATATGGACCCTTTTCATATATAAAAATAAATCTGAAGTGTTGGATAATTAAACACTAAGTTCATTCATATGTTCAGCTTCATGTGTTTCTATGTTTAGCAGTTTCTACACTAGTGTCTTATATTTGAGACCCTTTTAAAAGTCATTTGAGCAGGGAATCCCAATCGGGCATTTGTCTTTGCTTTATGAATGTAGCTCATGATTTTACTGGATATCATCTCACCATCTCTAAAGTATATCTGACTGTCCCAGTAGCCTTCTGTAATAGTGTTCAGTCGCCTCCAGGACAAGATACTCAGACCGAAATGAGTTTGTCATCTAATAAAAGATGAAGTGGTAATTTTACCCCTCGTGTTTAATCTGCGGCTCTACTTCCCTGCCGGTGTCTGTCTGATCGGCTCGTCCTGGTGAATTCCCTGTTGTGCCATAGTTTCTCCCACCTTCATGCAAAACAATATAAACAATATTGATTTCCCTGCTAAACTGTCTGTTAGTCAGCACACAAAAATATCCCTCGCTCAGCACAAGGCTCGCAGATGTATGGAGTTACAGACCTGTGTGCTCACACCCGATAGCACCATATTCTGTACAGGAGTCATCCAAACGTATTAACACTTCATCAGCATGTGAAATAGTCTTAAAGTCTCCAATGAAATAACCTGCCATTTTCTTAACTGTCAATGTATATCCTTTAAAAAGAAGTCGTCATGGCAGGACTTATCAATCAAATAATTTGTGATTTCCATTGTTTTCATGTGGCGTCACAGCCTTATAGGAAGGCCAACTTGACGGGCAAACACAAGGCTTTCCTCCACGTACCGCCAGTTATTTTTACCAGGTTTGTACTAATGTAAGACGGTGATATTAAAAGCCCAAACTCAATGTATACCTTATTGGGGATGCATGCTAAATACAGGCAAGATAAACCCAGAAAATAAGCGTGATGCGCAGTTTCTCATTAAAAATTACAAAGAAAACCATTTCACATTTTGTATTCATATTCTGGGTTCATCTGCTCATCTGTTTATAGTATGCATCATCAATAAGCTGTATACTGAATTTGATAATAAAATACCATTTTTAGTACATTAAGGCACAAAGTGTTTTTTTATAAAAGGGTGATGAATTGAGAAATCAACTTTCCCTTGAGCTTCTGATATATAAAATGTGTGGAAAGGGGAGGAAACCTGTCCTGAGGACGTCATAACAGGAGAATTCAAGATCAGCTCGTCTCTCATTTTCTCAAAGGCAGAGAAAGAGCCAGAACTCGGTTTACACCGATCAAAATATCTAACCACTTGGGGACAATATTCAGGCTAGGGGAACTCGTATTAATGTTTAAAAACTTCATAAAATGAAAATGTAATGCCATGGGACCTTTAAAACATGCCACGTTTAACAGAGAAGCTAAACTCTATCAAGATATGATCTATTTAATATAAGTCTATAGGGCTGTTTGCAGCTAGCGGCAGTGGTGTTTAGCATCTTTGTTAGCGTACCCGCCTCCCAAGTCGAAGACCCTGGATCGAATCCCGTTCGGAGCAGTTGGAGTAGGACCAGTTACATTTGCAGTGTTGTTAGTTGTTAGTGTTTTTAGCTTTAGCAATGCTATACCAACTTGGAGATCTATCTGGTTCTATGTGTTTTTCTTTATTCTTTGAAATATCTTTGGCTGGCAGGGCAGGTGTGAGTCGTCTGGTTTCTGCTGTCCTGGGCTGTCAGCAGGTGGAGGCGACTGCAGCAGGTGTGAGTGCGGAGGGTGGAGAGAAACCGTGATTAATGCCGCGGTGCCCTTTACTGTTTCAGAGCGGCAGGGCGGCATTAGCATTCAAAACATGAAGAGCAGCCAGTGTGTGTCTGGTGTGGCAGGAAAACAGCAGAACACACATTTACTCAATCTGTTCACACACACATGCGCGCACTGCAGTTATGCAGTGCTTGTTTGCCTGCATGCTCCATTTGCATTCATTTTTCCTCTGAAAGAGCATCTGCAGTCTGTCATTCATGTTACAGACACTTAAACAGCCAGCAGTCCTAGGAAACTTTACACTGATAAGCAGTTCATGGCTAAACTTAATTTGCCGTTTCGTTAGAAGCGTATAACAAACCTGTTCTTCTCCTGTGAGTCAATGCTGAAAGCAATCTTTTAAGTAGTTTAATCAATGCAGTTTCTGTGGCATCATTACAAATGAATGTCCTGAGTGTCCTTGTTGTGTCCAGTGGCATCTCTTCATTGATGGAAGTGTCCAATTCTCCACATAAATGAGTGAGTCAGATCTCAGTTATCACTATGCAATATCAACAAAGGAAATCTGCTATTGCACTCATATTACACCTTTCTATCAGAACCAGCATTAACTTCTGGAGCAGTTTGAGCTCCAGTAGCTCGTCTGTTTGATCGGACCACACGGGCCAGCCTTCGCTCCACACGTGCATCAATGAGCCTTGGCCGCCCATGACCCTGTGGCCGGTTCTCCACTGTTCCTCTTGGAGCACTTTTGATAGAGACTGACCACTGCAGACCGGGAACAGCCCACAAGAGCTGCAGTTTTGGAGATGATCTGACCCAGTCGTCTAGACATCACAATCTGGCTCTTGTCAAACTCACTCAAATCCTTACGCTTGCCCATTTTTCCTACATCTAACACATCAACTTGAGGACAAAATGTTCACTTGCTGCCTAATATATCCCACCCACTAACAGGTGCCGTGATGAAGAGATAATCAGTGTTATTCACGTTACCTGTCATAATTGTATGCCTGGTATACAGCAAAAATTTATGCTTCTGCATGCCAATGTAACATTTAAATGATCAAAAATACAGTTAAAAGTTTTTTTTACAGTTTTTTTACTACAAGAGCCATTACATCTCACTATAATGTCTGTTTCCATTTGCTGAAGCTGAATATTACACACCCCACAAGCTAAATATTGGTTTCAAAACAAACATTTCAACCAGCATGTCTTTCTTGTGAGCAGGAAGTCTTGTTGGTCAGGCTAGTTAAGAAACCCAGCAGTGCTGGTCTGTCAGTCTATAGTTAACATGTCTTTGCTCTTTTGATTTCAGTGCTCTTAGCAGGAGCGAGATGGTCCCACCAGTGGCGTTCTCGCATGTCCTTTATCTGCTGGTCTTCCTCCACGCGGAGGCAGAGAGTCGGTGTAAAATGGTTGTTCACGGCCCCTGATTCATTCTCCCAGCAGGCTTGGACAGAGCCCATAAACGCTGCTGAGAATGCAATCAATCTGAGTGTGTGTGTAAGCGTGCAGCGTGTCTGCCAGAGAAAAATGTACTTTTGAACGCCGTTATGCACATCCGTGAGTTTAGCGAGGGAAAAAAGGAGATCAAGCTGTTAAACTGGGTCATCAAAAATGGCAATATCAGTCTTTAGATGTGATGACACTTTATAATGAGGTACTAATACAATTACTTTAACATTACATTACATAATGCAATTATGTTAATGTAATTATGTTAAAATTAATCAAAATGAAAAATGAAATGTTAACTTCTGCATTTGCCAATACTTTTTAATATTTCAAGATATGTAATCAAGCCAAAATATATATATATATATATATATATGCAAAAATGTAATTAAAATACAGTAAAAGAGTAATATTACAAAATATTACACATTAAAATAACTATTTTCATTTAAATATATTATTACATTTATATATATATATATTATATTTTATTTGAATATATCTTATTGAATGTTATATTTTTGATTAGAATGATTTCTAAAGGATCACTGAAGACTGGAGTAATGATGCTGAAAATTCAGCTTTGATCACAGGAATTTTACATTACATTTTACAATAATATAATCACATAGAAAACTGTAATTTGAAATTGTAATAATATTTCACAATATTACTGTTTTTACTATAGTTTTTTTTGTTTAAAATAAATGCAGCCTTAGTGAGCAGAAGAGACTTTTTTTAAAAACGTTTTAAAAAACAATATTTATAAATAATCATTGACTAATTAATGAATTAATGCTGTAAATGTGATTCATTTTTCTTGACAGAAATCAGTAACACTTTAAAATAAAGTTACATTATTATGTATCCTCCATTTCTCGCCTACTTCTATTCCATTCCATTCTGATTCGTTCCATCCAGATCAATTTCATTCCCTTCCAGCTGCATCATGATATCTTTCCATCCTATTCCCTTCCAGCATGATCCATTCTTTCATTTCTTGCCTTTTCTTCTGTTCTTCTCTTCTTCAGCGGCTGCTTTAGTCATGTTGTGAAGTTTTCATTAAGTCACAGATGTCTGTCACAGCTGCCCATGTGTCCACGAGGCCACATTAATAACCTCCCCACACAAACCATTTGATCATCGCTGGCCCGCAACTAATGACCCTCGCCTGGTTTCACACCATTTCATGACTGTATATGGCAGGAAAATACACAAGCCCTTTACTGAAGGCCTGACAGAACCTTGAAAGCAACCAACAGCAGAGCGAGAAGTAAGTAAACACTTTTGCAGAAACTTCTCGCATCAGAAGTGAATGGTTGTGGGTTTGTGCAGACTGCCAAGAAGATCAAAAAGCGACAAATCTGTATATCTGCTAAAGGAATAGTTCTGATTCTGTCATCATTTACTCATCTCTCATTTGTTCGGAAACCATTAATACACTTCTGAGTGAAACAGAATATTCAACAAAAACAAAAGTAGGGCGGGACTTATATTTACTTACTTTTAACCATCAAGAATTGATTGGATGGTCAAACTGTTATGACAGAAGGGGCGGAGTCAAAAAGTAATTGGTGTTGTCACTGAAAAGGTCTAGGTGATGAAATTCTAATGTTTTTCTCATGCAACTTATATTTAGACTATTTAAAAATAAGATTTTAAGATATTATATTTATAGCATAATAAAAATAAAAGGACTTTATGTTAACTGTAAAGGAAGTTCATTTTGATTTACATGTTGACTTGGAATAATAGTGCACAAGTCATAGAGACCTTACAGTGCTTCACTGTGCTTCAATACGGGTTATGCACAACAGACTCTGTAATCTGCTGTTTTACTCAAGATGCCTTTAAAGGAGAGAGTGAGCAAAGATGAGCATAATAATAAACAATGTCAATCGCATATGCAGATTTCTTCCTTCTTCAACAATAACAATAGCTAGGTTAGTTGATTAACCTAAAAGTTCATAGATATCGCCGTCAGTCATACTGCCATTCAAGTTAACTGCCAAACTGTTAACTTAGACGTTAACATATGGAGATTTGTGGGATGCACATCCAGGGCACGAAGCTCCTGTTCCACCACATCCCAAAGATGCTCTATTGGGTTGAGATCTGGTGACTGGGGGCCATTTTAGTACAGTGAACTCATTGTCATGTTCAAGAGACCAATTCGAAATTATTCGAGCTTTGTGACATGGTGCATTATCCTGCTGGAAGTAGCCATCAGAGGATGGGTACATGGTGGTCATAAAGGGATAGACATGGTCAGAAACAATGCTCCGGTAGGCCGTTGCATTGAAACAATGCCCTATTGGCACTAAGGGGCCTAAAGTGTGCCAAAAAAACATCCCCACACCATTACACCACCACCACCAGCCTGCATAGTGGTAACAAGGCATGATGGATTCATGTTCTCATTCTGTTTATGTCAAATTCTGACTCTACCATCTGAATGGCTCAACAGAAATCGAGACTCATCAGACCAGGCAACATTTTTCCAGTCTTCAACTGTAGGCAGTCCATGAAATGGGTCGGTGCTCGGAATAAAGTTATTTAAGTGAATGAGTGCACACTATGAAAACACTTCTGTAATGGGTCTCTGTGCTTCATCATACGCATCCTGTCCAGTGTCATCGTTTACATATAGGCCTAACTGGAATTTAGGACTTTAAAATAAGTCTCTCTCTCTCTCTCTCTCTCTCTCTCTCTCTCTCACACTCTCTCTCTCTGTGAGCGCACATGAACAGACATCGTGCTGAATCTGTCTCATCTCTGCTGTTTATTGTCGCATCCATCACTTGTCCGGTGGTCCTTGTTTACGATCGTATCTCTGCTCGCTTTTTGCGTCAAATTGATGCGCGTAATCACGCGAGGGAAGATTAACGGTTATGTCACTGGTTCAGGCCGATATCTCAACATCCTCATTAAGATTTGCATATGGCAAGCCATATAAGCACTTAATGCCCCTGGCTGTACTAGTTGTAATTGTAACAGATAACAACATTTTCAGAACGATCCCGTTCCCCAGAGGCTGTGTTTTATGAACCACATTTCTAGGTCCTGTGGCGGTCCTAAAAGTGCAGCCTCCAGTATTGCAAGCTACGGAAGCCCTGAACGGCCATGGATAATATTTTTTTTCTGTCTTATGTCGTGATCACAAGTTAATTTTCTCGTGATCTCGAGATAACAAAAGTTGTTTTCTCGTGATCACGAGTTTCATTCTGAAATACTGCACTACACCCGGAGTCTACTGCTGCTGTAGCAATAAACACAACTTTCACTCGCATCTGATCAATGGATAAACCATGTGCTGGATCTTTCAGCAAAATCTTTGCTTCCCTTAAAGCTACACTGTGTGATATTTTCCCCCATCTAGCAGTGTAAAGGTATATGACCATCCAGTGAATAATAGTTTCTGTTCCTCTCAATTCTGATTTCGTTTTAACTCCTACGGTGGCCAATTTAGTCCAAGATTAACATGGCAATCCCCCTCTTCACATTCAACACGGTGCCATCGAGTGTTAAAAAGCAAAAGGCAAAGGTTGAATTTATGGGTATGTCCCTCTTTGGCTAATGTACTTTCAAGATGGAGGGGAAACATGGCGACCGGCATTCGAACCCCTCACCCGTATGTGTTTTCAATGGCATATTATAAATTTACGAGAATACTTTATTACTTGAAAGAAGTAAATATACATTAATGAGCACATATATTTTTGAAAGAACTAAGTGTTTTTAGCTAAGAGTAAACTAAAAAAGTTACACAGTGTAGCTTTAATAAACATTTTATTTGTGTAATTAACATGTTTAAATAATCAAAAGAGCCGGAGGAGTGCCTTCAGAAGGATGGCATATTATTCTGTTCTATTGTAAAAATCGTTTAGTTTTGATTCAGCCCATTTTTTTTCCTCATTCGTTTGAAATTACATTACATAATTTGTTTGTTATTATAGCAACCTGTAGGATAGGCTGTGACTGGTATCGTGCGTTCCTTCTAGCCTTTATTCCATTAAAAAGAGGTGCAGTACTCCATATTTCTAAAAACAAACAAACATTTAATCCAGTTGATATACAATCTCGGGATGCTGTTTGAGAAGAGTTGTGTATGTGTGTGGTTTGCTACAAAGAAATGTACAAAATACAATAGTTTTAATTACACTGTATCACTAAATTTAATTAGGCATCTTAACATTGAGTGACACAATGTGGCAAACTAACGGTTATTTAGGGCTGCTGATTAAAACGGCATTTTAAAGATTTAGTATCACACCGAACGCTATTGCTATAGAAAACTAATCACATTAGACCATTTAACATTGAATTAATTGCTTAATGCACACAGTACTGCACAAATTATAGCGATCACGAAAGGTCTTCAACGTGAAAATATGAACTCATGATCACGAGAAAACAACCTTTTGTTATTTTGAGATCACAAGAAAATTTACTTGTGATCACGACTGTAAGACAGAAAAAAATTTATTATCCATGGCCGTTGCGAAAAATACAAAAAAAGGGTGTATTATGCATGCCAGGCAAGTAGTCAGAGATGTCGCTTAGTCAAAAACATCCCACAAATACACGTGTGAACATGTCACATGCAAGTGCGTGACGTCACTACTTTCACAGACTCGAATTTTTGTTGTTTATATGAAAACAGTATTGTTTTTAAAACACTGGACTTTGAAACCCGGTTTCAAAATCTTGCATTTTCAGATTTTGTAAATTAATGTACAAAATCCATAAAGAGTTTTAAATTTTCAGTTGAAGACGGTCGTGGAAAATAACCTTTTGACTTGTCGTAATTAGAATTAAGATATCTACAATGGGATGACTAGTGATATACATTTGAGATATCTACAATGATATTTTGACTAGTCATATTCTTCCATTGAAATTTATTTTCTGATATCTACAAATTAGTTTTAACTAGTAGAAATTTTAATTAAAGACATCTATACTTTTTGTACTATAGGCATAATTCTATATAGAAATATCAATTTTACTATAGTGGTTATCAGATTAGAGATATGAATAATTTAATTACCACTAGTAAAAATTATAATTTTGACTAGTGTTTGATATGGCAAGCCGTTTTAGCAATAAATACCCCTGGCTGAACGTCATAATTTAGGTTTAACTAGTTTGACTAGACTAGTTTTCATTGTAATTAAGATATCGACAACATGATTATGTCCTAAATTGAAGATATCTAATGCCATTTTGCCTAGTCATATTCTTCCATTGACTTCTCATGTAAAATATTTTTTTAATGTCTACAAATTAGTTTTGAATGTTTTGAATGATCTCTTGAATTGGATTTTTGTCTAGTCAAAGCTTAATAAGAGACGTCTAGAAATGGAATTCTTCCTAATCAAATCTCATTTAAAGATATATTCGGTTTAATTATGGATATCTCAGTCTTATTTTCGACTAGGAAGATCTTTCTTTAGAGATATCTGCATTTAGCTTTGGGAAGAATTTCAATGAAGATGTCAAGAATTAACATACTTGCTGGTGAACAAAATGAACTTTATGTACGTTATAACATATATATAACATATATGCAACTACACATTTGCTAAGCCCCACCTTAAAAATGTTATTAACCAATCCTACCCTGGAAACGGTTGTCATCCGCCATTTTGTCTAAGAATTGCATAATAAAGATTCTGTATGTTTGGGTCATTTAAAACTGCATCATTTAGAAGTAATTTAAAAATGTGACATTATGAATAATTCAAAAGCATTCATATTAAAATGTTCAAATATACAAAATTGACACATATATTGTAAAGTAGGATAATGCTGAGATGTGTATGTGCATTGTGTTAGCCTTCATGACACGTTAATTAGGATATGACATCATTAAATAGCATTTACATATTCAAAACTTTTTTGTTTTTGACAGCACTGAATGTCTTACTAGTGCAACAATAATCACAGATATCTCTAAATATCGTTCTGACTAATCAAATTATAATTATGACTCGTTGAAATACAATTGTAACTATCTAAAATAATTTATGGATTGTCAAACCATAGTTTTATATGGCAATTCCGCCTGCCATATTCGCCAGCAGTTCATTTACATTTACATTTACATTTATGCATTTGGCAGACGCTTTTATCCAAAGCGACTTACATTGCATTCAAGGTACACATTTTACATTATTGTCAGTTCAGTCATTTACAGGTGATTGCTAATTAATGTGACTTCTGCATTTGTCAATTGTTGTTTAATAATTGTTTCAATAAATACGCTCTGGCGCTAAATATGGGATGCAAATAAACTTCATCAAACTTACACAAGTCATGCAGAGAGCACTCACGCACTTCCTCTTTCTCATGCGCTTGTCTTGGCATTAGTGTCATTGATAATGTAATCACATCGCTGAGGTATCAGAGCATCATCTTGGCCATTTCCACCAGGAAATGAGTGCTTGTGCTGATCTTGTTTGCCAATGTAGGTCACGTCTTAATTAGCATGCTCGTTTATGAATTTCAGCAGGAGAACAACACTGCGTCATCTTCTGGATTTATGTAGCCTACCCCAGGAAATTACATT